>NC_048595.1:1946712-2064212 GCF_003668045.3 Cricetulus griseus
TCTGCCTCTGCCTCTGCCTCTGCCTCTGCCTCTGCCTCTGCCTCCCAAATGCTGGGATTAAAGGCCTGTGGGGCTTTGCTTTTAATCACTCAACAGTATCTTCGGTCCAAGCCAAGGGCCCTGGGGAGCTGAGAGCTGGCAGCCATTGTTAACTGCCTTCTGGATGTTCATTTGATTGATAGGTTCCTGGGGTTGAACCTGATCCCCAAGCAGGTGTCTACCTTTCGGTGAGAAAGTTCCAGGTTTTCTGTGCTACACGGAGCCACCTCTTTGTGCCTGGAATGTGACAGGGAAAAATGGAAACAGTTTGGGCTGAGCAAAGTATAGTTACAGGCAATGGTGTTGACCCGAACTCTGAGCAGCCACAGCTGGATAAAGGAGGCTGAGAGGAAGAAATGCAGGCTCAACTTCAGGCCCTGTCTGCTTGCGTCCTTATTTCGGAGAGCCACCAACAGAAGCCATTTATTTGGCTTGTCATCTCAGCTGTTAGGGAGAAGGTTGCCACCCTCAAAGTTCTCAAAGAGTAGCCACCAGACCTGCAGTGACAGGATCCCAGGATTCATATGTACCTAAAACCCGTGGCACTGTGGTTTAGAAAGAAGGCAGTCACCTTCTTCTCTGCAGTCACCCACCCCACACCCCAAAATGCTGTTGGGGGCTGGAGGGTGTCATACTCCTGGGTTTCTTATTCTCCTCATTGGCAGCCTATCTTGTGAGGCTAATGGTCAGGGGCCAGAGCACTCCAAATGGATGTAATGAACCAGTTGCAAGAGTCTTAATGGACTACAGTTATGGTCTATTATGAGCCAGGGGCAGAAGGGGTCTGGAGCATACAGCTTACACATGAGACCCTCTACCCCTCAGCCTGGCACCTCAACCAACAGCACCAGTTCCAACTGAAGTCGGCCTTTGTTAAGGGAAGTCACCCAGTCCTGCAAACCAGGAACTGTCTTTCTCAGAATGCCTGGCTGATAAGGGCTTTGTGCCATTTGTAACAGGTCATAAAAGCATGGGTTAGCTTCTGTATGTACCCCTGTGGTTGCCTGAGGCAGGGCCAAGACTTCAGGAAAGTCTATGAAGATTACTGCTCATTTCCTTGGCCCTCCAGGTGGAGGCAAGCTGGGACACCTTAGCCCCACCCTGGCCTCTGCAATTAGCACTAATAGGGATTGATTAATTACGTCCGGGGCTCAAAGTCCTACTGGCCACAGTTGCCCAGCCTACCTCGTGTGTCCCACATGTCCCTGTCAGGGGCCCTAGTGGCCTTTCTGTGAGGATGGCCCTACTGTGGGTCCAGTTGCAGTGTCCATGCTGGTGGGAGGGTCCCAGAAGGCTGTCTACAGAACCGGAGTAGAGGTCCCTGGAGGCCCGGTGAGCCCAGGAACAAAGGTGTGGGAGGGTATGGGGTCCCAGGAATCCCCCTAGCCCTCAGAGGAGATTAGGGAAGGGAAGGCTGGGCAGCCCCTAGAGCCAACATAGGAGTCAGGAGGCCCACTGGTCCCAGAAACAGGGTCTTAGGGGTGGGCAGGAGCAGGTCCCAGGAAGGCTGGCTACCTTCAAAGTAATCAGGAGGGAAACTGGTGTCGTTGTAGCCTTCAGAACTAGAACTGAGTGGAACAGCTCCAGGTTCCTCCAGCCCTGAGAGAAAGGGGTAGAATGTGTATGGAGAGGAGCCTTGGAAGCCAGGCAGCTTAACCAGAGGAGTGATGTGGGAATGCAGGCCAGGAAGGCAGGCAGCCTGGGAAGGGTGTGTGTGAAAGGAAGGGTGCTCTCTCCTCTCCCTTCCACCTCTGGGGTGGTTACAGGTGGGAGGAAGGCTGGTTGGTAGGGGCCAAGCCGTCATTCCCCTCTCTTTCAGCCCTGGCCACGCTGGTGCTGAGCCCTGGGCACAGAGCATGTACTTGCTGTATGCCTGCTCTCTCTTGCCAGACAGAAATGCAAATAAGCTTATTAACCGCTGACACACACCCTTCTCCCTGTTCAGGGGATGCCTGTGAGGCCTCAGCTTCTCACTTTGGGGCAACTGTGGGTGGCTCCTCTTCCGAAGCATGGAGGCAGCGGGAGTCTGACCTTCAAGAAAATAAGTTAGTCAGTTGCAGTGTGGTGATGTAAAACTGGGATCATAGACACCCTTGGTTTTATTCATGAAGTCTGTGCGATCCCATTTCTAGGCCTCATTTTAAGACCTCTGTATTATTATCCACCTCCCTGATAACAACTCCCAGGTATGTTACTACTATGGACTGCTCTTTGAAGGAATGCCACACTGATAAGATTGCTGTGTGTACCTGCAGGCTCCTGACTGCGCACTTCTGCTGTCTGGCGTTCTTGGAGTGACAGCCAATGGGCACTGGGGACTCAGTTCAGCTCTTCTGTTTCCTTTAGTGACTCACAGGTGTCACTCTGGACCCTTTAGCCCTAAGTAGGGGCTGTATTCCTGGGAGGCAAGTGGCTGTCCCAGCTCCCTTAGGTATCTATAGGGCAAACCTCCGCCAGGACCAGTGAGCGGGAACTGATGTGTTGTTTACTGCTTATGGCCAGGAGAGTTACCTGCTCTGTCCCTAGGCTTAGGCAAGTTTGTCTTCTCCTAAAATGTTTTTTCTTCTGCCCTTCCTCCTGTCCTATATACCTTCCAATAATACAGAAGGCCAGCCTAGGGCTGCTGGATAGGCCTGTATCAGACAGTCCTAACATCAGAACAGAGTCCAAAGTACCCACATGCTGCAGCAGCCAGTGAGTTATCCCGGGAGAGAAACGCACCCTCATGCTGACATGTCCAGATAGAAGAGAGTTTTCTGAGCCGCTGTGCTCCTGGGAGGCCCAGGCCCCACATGAGGGGTTGGGCTTTGGAGTCTGAGCAAAGTCAGGGAAGACACACCCCCAAAATCACTCAAGTCTGCAGTGCTGGGACAGCTTAGTCTCCCAAACGGAACAGCCAGTCTTCTTCATCTCAGCCACTAAACCAGGCATGACTTCAGCTTTGGGGGAGATGTGATAAGCAAGCTAAAACCGACAGAGTTCAGATCATACTGCTGCACTGGAGACACCAAAAGTAGCTGTCCCAGCCCCAGGGCTCCCTCCATCCAGGCCCAGAACTCCACCCACCACCCCAGAGGCTAAACCCCTAGTCCCCTGCTGGATGTAGCTCCTGGCAGGCATTCACTCCATCCCACCCCAGGCTTTCCTAACTCACAACTGCCACACTGCTGTAAAAGTCACCGTCTGGAAGCATCCTAGCCCACAGGGCCTGTGCCCAGCCAGAAAGCATCTTCACAAGCAACCAACATTCTGACCCCCCGGGTCCCATATAGCCAAGTGACTCATGCTCATATTGACAGGGGAGGTTTGAGAACAGTCTGAAGCATTCCCAATGGGAAGTCACTGTAACCTGGGACATTTCCTAGGACATCCCTGATCAGGCGGGGGTCATGACACAGAGTGTCTCCTAGCCTTTATTTTTCTAGATTTATTTTATTTATATGAGTGCTTTGCCTGCTGGGAACCAAACCCAGGTCCTTCACAAGAACAAGTGCTCTTAACCACTCTTAAGCCAACTCTCTGGGTCCCACCTATCCTTTCTGTCAGAGCAGAATGAGACAAACTAAAGTGCACTCGGTTCCTTTCCTTTCTAAATAAACTGACAAAGATCTAAAGTTCAGGAGAAGACCTTCTTTGTGGTGGCATCTGGCCTGTGAGATGGTTCGGCAGGCCCTTGCTACCAAGCCTGAGGCCCTGAGTTAAATCTTCAAGACCCACTTAGTGGGGGAGGGGCAGAGAACTGACTCCCATAAGTTATCATGTGATCTCCACATGTTGCCCCCAACATACACAAGATAAATAAATATAATAAAATTTGTTTTAATTAAAAAATAAACAGTTTGGTGGCTGGGGAGATGCTGTGACCCTTTAATACAGTTCCTCATGTTGTGGTGATCCCCAACCATAAAATTATTTTTGTTGCTACTTCCTAAGTGTCATTTTGCTACTGCTGTGAATCGTAATGTAAATATCTGACACTCGACTCCTGAGAAAGGGTCCTTCAAGCCCATAAGGGTCACGGCACACAGGTTGAAAACTGCTGTACTGGCACCCACATGGCAGTTTGTAGCTCCAGTTCTGGGGGATCCAGTTCCCTCTTTGGCTGACTCAGGCACTGAATGCGTGTGGTGTATGTACATGCTGGCAAAACGCTCATGCACATAAACATCTTTTCAAAAAACTAAAAATTAGGTCAAGTGGCTCCCCAGGCCAGCCCCCGCTATGGTGACATTGCAGTGGTGGGGTGGGTGCCTCTGTGGTGACGATGGACACCTTCAGCGTTCGCTCACCATCTTTAATCTCTCTCTCTCTTAGATTTACTATAAAGTCATCAAGGACATTGAGCCTGGAGAAGAGCTTCTGGTCCACGTGAAAGAGGGTGCCTACTCCTTGGGTGTCATGGCACCCAGCCTGGACGGTAAGACCCTGCTGAGCTGTGGCCCTGAAACCCCCCCCACCCGGGAGGCCATGAGTGGTATCCCACCCTGCCTGACACCAGGTACTGTCAGCTGACACCCTGGCTGAGCTTCTGCAGACCCCAGGTGTATTGCTCAGGTTTCTGTCTCTGTGATAAAGACCATGAAGAAAAGCAACATAGGGGAGAAGGCCCCAATGGCATATATATCCACTGATGGAAGCCGAGGCAGAAACTAAAGGCAGGAACCTGGAATCAGAGGCCGTGGAGGAGTACTGCTTACTGGCTTGCTCCCCACAACATGCTCAGCTTGCTTTCGTGTACAACCCAGATCACCTGCTCAGGGGTAAAACCACCCGTGGTGGGCTGGTTAATCATTAATTTAATCATTAATTTAAAAAGTGCTCCACAGGCTTGCCTGGGGGCCACTCTAATGAAGGCATTTGCTCAATTGAGATTCTCTATTCCCAGATGACTCTATCCTATAAAAATAAAATAAAATATAAAGCCAACCAGGACAACAGGCTGACAGCCCCTTATCCCTGAGACTCTAGAGACCTCTCCCTTTCATTGGAGGCTCAACACGCATCCTAAATGTAAGAGGGGCGTGAGGCAATGGAGGCAAATTGGTATTATGCTGAATTACATCTATACAGTGTTAATGACCCAGAAAACTAATTTTCTGTGTGTAAATGCATGTGTGTTTATATACATATATGCACACACATATGTTCACATGCATCGGGATATACATGTGTACGGGTATGTATTCACATGTGTGCTCGTACACATAGAAACATATGGTTCTCTCGGGTGTCTTCCCTGACCACTCTCCATTCACTCTGTCTATTGAGGTAGGGTCTCTTGTGGAACCTGAAGCTCACAAGTTTGGCTAGTCTAGCTAGCCAGCTTGGCCAGGGGACAATTGTCTCAATTTCCTGGCACTGGGATAACAGGCAGGCTGCTGCGTCTGCCTGGCTTGTACGTGGGTGCTGGGGATCTGAACTCTGATCCTCACACTTGTGCCGCAAGCCTTTTAGCTACTGAGACATCTCTGCTGGATGATGCTTCAAATGTATCATTATTACCAGGTTTTTGTAGTAAAAAACCCCAACCCGGTTTGATACTTGGGAGGCGGGGCAGAGCCCAGAGCTCTCCTTTGTGAGCCATCCCCTCACCTCTGAGGTGATGCTAGAGAGGAAGCCAGTTTCACACACTCTGGATGTTCCAACACGAGGTTTATGCTCTCTTAAGTCTGTGTCTGCATACTTAGACCCCTGTCACAGCTGCTTTCGAGAAGGCTATGTTGGCAGTGAATCTGTTGGCCCTCCACTGTCATTGCTGACCGGGGGACTCGAGGGTGCATGTGTCTAATTTTTTGTGGGGCACGGGAGACGTTTTTGTGTTCCTGTGTGTGCGGGGGAGAGGGGGTGCACATGTGCGGCATGCATATAGAGGTCAGAGGTCAACCTTGACAGTCATTCCTCTGGTACTGTCTACATTGTTTGCAAGAAAAGGTCTGTTGCTAGCCTGGAGCATGCAGTAATTAGGCAAGTGTTGGATGGTCATCAAGCCCCAGGCACCCTCCTGTCTCTGCCTACCTGCTCTGGGATTAGTGCCTGTTGCCATGCCAACGTGTTGTAGAGATTTAACTCAGGACCTGTGCTATGCAGCAAGCATGTTACTGAGTTATCTTCCCAGCCCTCTTGTCTATCTTCCTTTTTAAGGCTAAGCTACCAGTGAAAAGAAAAACAATGTCCCCTAGATGTTTCTAGAATCTAGAATAAATCCCATTCCCTTCTCTGTAAGGCCAGTGCCTTGGACTCCCTCAGGAGACACACAGATTCTGCAGCAAAGACCAGGGAGCTGGATGCCCACTGGAATTTATCAGAAGTCTCTGTGACCATACCTGTGGAACTCTGCCACTGTTTACCTGTTGATGCTATGAGCCTGCCAGTGACCAGAGTGCCTTATTTTTTTTCTGCAGTAATACATAACTCTTAAGTTGTCAGACAAGAAATTGGAGTAGAAGGACCATTAGACCAATCAAGGTCCTCTGTCTCCTCTAAATTTTGGTTTTCAGTTAGGCCATTGAGAAAACAAAAATGAATGACCAAGACTTGGGCAGCAAGAGGAAGGCTTTATTTTCCTTAAAATGATTGTTGAAAAGACCTGTGAGTCTTAGCCAGCACCTGAGAGCCATAGAAGATAAATCAACTGAGCTCAGAGAATCTTCCTCTATGCAGTTCCACTCATATAACGAAATTTCTTTCTTCCAAAAGGTTCTTTAAAAGCCTTGATTCTTGTTCCCCCTACACACACCACACACTTCCCACACTGATATTAAATAACCCACTCTGCATTTTCCTAATAACTGATCAAACATTTGTGAGCTAATTACTTTCCACACATAATAGTCTGACATCAAATATTTGACTTTCCTAACCTCTGCTGTCAAGATCACTCTTTTGCCACCCCAACAGCTACCCCCCAACACACACCCGAGTTAAACTCGGAATTGCACAGAAAGAAAATGCAAACGCGTCCCTCACTAAGATAATTATCATAAAAAAATCTTTTATCCCAGCCCTGGCTAAATGCAGCCAGCCCCTTATCGCCACAGGAATTTGGAGTAGACTCTTGAGCGCTTTTGAACTGGAGTTGTAGATTAGGATGCGGGTGCCGTGTAATTGTGAACCCCTCAGTCTCAAAGCCATTAGGCAGGGATTTATTTTTCTGTTACATTCCTGTTCAGCCGAGAAAGTTGCTGATGGAACTTGAGCTAGACAAGCGAGATGCAGAGCTGACAGGCAGGTGCTGGCACAGTATAATTTGGTGGAAGGTTGATCTACCCCAACCCAGACCCCCACCACATTTAAATAGAGTTTTTCCCAGTCGCTCTTTCTTGTGCTTTTGGGGGGGGGGGCGTCTAGAGGTCTTGGGGGGGCCATTGTGATGAGGAGGAAATGGAACCCCTGGTTTTCCTGCTCATGGGTAGGGAACAGCACAGTTCCCCTGTACAGACATACCAACTGCAGAGCTGGAGCCCTGTATAGATAGATAGACCAACTCAGCATCCTCACAGGTGGCCACAAGGACGGACGGCACAGGCCACTCCTTAGTCAGGTGACCTTATGATGTTTTGATTATTGGATGGAGGAGGAAGACTTCTCTTTTTCTCTTTCCTGAGAAGCACTTGCTCTCTGGAGAAAAGAAATCGTTTGCATTCAAACACTCTCTTCATTTAGAAAACCTCCTGGCAACCCACTTGACCTCTCCATGACGTGGCCCATTGTGTGGTGTGCTCAGGAGAGACCTGGGCTGTGATGGGCTGTAATAGATATAATATCGGTATAACCTGCCTTTTCAACAGTTCCTTAAATGGAATTTTGTGTGCTGGGAAAATAAAAATGCCTTCCAGTGTGCCCAAGGCCAGCCCTCCCTGCCTAGGAGAATCTGACAGGCTTTTCCACCCTGCTCACCTGGGCAGAGGCATGTTTTGTCCCTAAATCTACCCTTCTACAGAGATAAGCTCAAGTCCAGAAGATACAGGGGCAGAGGAGAAGGGTAACACTGTCAGCAAGGTCATTTGCATCCCCTCCAGGGTGACTTCAAAGGCATCAAGTAAGAATCAAGCTGAATTTTCTTATTAAAATCCCTACATTTAAGGTCTAAAGCCCAAAGCCTGATGTGGTAGCATAAAACTTTAATCCCATTACTCAGGGGGCTGAGGCAGGTGGATCTTCGTGAGTTCAAGGTCAGTGTGGTCTACATAGAGAATTCCAAGCCATCCATGGCTACATAGTGAGACCCTACCTAAAGACAACTTTTTAAAAAAATAATTTAAAAATAAAATAATCTTACAACCAAATTTCAAGTCAGAACTAGAAGTTTTGGCCAGCCAGTGGTATGGCCAATGATGTCAAGTTCCTCTCGAACTACTGTGACGTTTCCTAGTTGAGTCTAGAAAGAGTGTGATGAAAATGAGCGTTTCTCATTCCTGACTTTCCGTGATCTGCACGTCCATCCCCTTCCAGCCTCCAGGAGCAGCTCTGCAGAGCCATGGGGCCCTCTGTGATAGCATGTGCCTAGTGTGCCCAGACACAGGATCCTTCCTGGTGGGGTTTTGGCTCTGTAAACCAGGGTTGGTGTGAAGAGTGGCACGAATACCTTCAAACGCTCGTAGGGTCTGGCTATTGGTTTTGTAATTCCTCTCTGGGAAATCAGGGACCTGTTACCCTGTGTCTCATGCCCAAATAGTGAAAAGAGCTAGCCACAGCTGACAGCGATAAAGTAGGGGATCCCTAGGGTGCAGTGTCTCTGCATACTGCCTGCCCCAAAGGGCTCCCAGCAATCCTCTATATGGGCGCTCACAGTGCTCACAGCCCACTGCTCTGAGAAGAGCCCCTCTTTGAATTGTAGTTCATTCCTTCTGTAGACACGGAAGGTGGTTCCTCTGCATGTGAATCACCTGGGCCTGCCTCCCCACCTCCTTGTCCAGTGTGTCATGTGTCCCTCTGTAGTATATAAGGAGGAATTTAGGGCCTTCCAGGAGATGTTAAGGGTAGAGACCTCCAAGCCAAGGCAAGAAAGAATACAAACCTTGTTTCCACAGCACAGCACAGCAAGGCTACATGTAGGAAAGAATTCCACTGACCCAAAGGACCCACAGTGCCTTGCTCCCATGGCCTCATTTTCCTCTCAAAGCAGCTTGCTATGCTGCAGAGGTGAGCCAGTGGGGCCAGGATGTCTGGACCCTGGAAATAGGAAGTAGCACCTTCTCAGTCAGCCCTAAACACACACGAGTCCAGTCCACTCCCTGGCATCCAGGCATTTCCCCTTTCCCAGGCATGACCAGCTAAGTACACTGGTGTTGTGGTGGGCATCACTGCACAGGCTCAGTGGTGCATCTGATATGCAGCCCTACAGAGTCCCACCTTGGATTCTGAGTTACCCAGGTACAGGGTAGGACAGATACTTGAATGTCACCTCTACCCTTCCAGTCAGGAGAGCTTCTGGGTAGCAGGAGGAGGGTCCCTCTTTAGAACTCCATGCTGTTCAGGTCACAGAGAAGCTAACCATCTCCTGTAGATTCTGAAACAGTCCATGGTGATGGTGGTCTCTCTGGTGGGAGTGGGGACCGGGAGCAGCACTGCCCCTGCCCTGATCTAAGAGCTTACTGCTGGGTACCAGGCCAGTCCTCATGACCATGCACATATACCCTTCCTACACATTTGCACATGCACACAGATGCAAGCATACCCCCACATGCAAGCATTCATCAACACAGACACACACATTAGCATACAACGGCAAACCCTAACATGTCACCATTTACATACAAACACATACATGTTTACTCACAACTCCATACACAATGACACAAATCCACACATGTGCAAACACCTTACACATAACCACCCATGTCCGCAGATTATAGAACGCATACACCCATGCACACATAGCCCACAAAAAATACATACAGAGTCCCATGAAGATGTTCGTGACTACATGTCCAGTTATGCAGACATACATAAAGTACGTGTATATTCAAATGTGAAAGTATGCCAACACATCACGCGTGTAGTTATGTACATAAACATGTACCTATACTTACAAGTAGGTCCATCCACTAAAATCTGGGTGTCGATGCCCAGGCAGGCACTGGCACCCACACATGACTTTGCATACATGGGTGCAGATGAGACGGGACACTCACACAAACACGGTTGCATTGGAAAGACATCCACATGTGACTTCAGAGTGCAGAGACTACACATGCTTGTGCTCGTGCCCATGTGTGCACATAAGCCCTCTTTGTGCAAGATTTGAGAGCAGGTGTTCTCTCTCCAGGCCTGGGTGAAAGCTGAAGGGCCGGCAGCAGCAGGAAGGCGGGGCAGGCGGGGCACAGAGACCCGCCCCGGTTACAGCTCCGGGCTAATTGTTTGGTTTGGCACTGTGCTTGGGATGCTGCCTCATAAACTTAATAATAGCTGCCCCCCTTTAATTTGTTTGACCTTGACGACAATAATTTATTATATGCGATGGAGTTCTGCCTTCTTTTTTCTCCCAATTCATAAACAAAGCACTTGGCCTGGCTTCCTTCTCCACTCAGAGGCAGGGCCTCTTGAATCCGCAGTGGCCGTTAGCGATGCAGGGAGGAGCCTGACATTGCTCAGTGTTTCCACGATGCCGAGATGGGGTCCTCCAGCGTGGCCCGATCTGTCCTGTGACCTCTGTGCCCCTGGGCAGCCAGGACAAGGGCTGGAAGGAAGCTGGGTAGGAGCAGCCAGGGTGGATGGAAGCCCTGGAGCAATGGGATGGGTTGGGTCTCTGGGGTCCCCTGTGGATCCAGGCTGGGTGGGTGTCTGCTTGTCCTGCTCACCTCCTCGCCCTCTGTCTTGCAGAGGATCCCACATTCCGCTGTGACGAGTGTGACGAGCTCTTCCAGTGCAAGCTGGATCTGAGGCGCCACAAGAAGTATGCGTGCAGCTCTGCAGGGGCCCCGCTGTACGAGGGCCTCGGGGAGGAGCTCAAGCCCGAGGGTCTCAGCGGGGGCAGCGATGGGCAAGCACACGAGTGCAAGGACTGCGAGCGGATGTTCCCCAACAAATACAGGTGCCACCCCACCCCAACCCCCACTCCCTCCAGCTGGCAGCTCCCTTGGTCCCCAGCCCACCTCCGTCAGTCTTGGGCTCCAGCACTAGGAAACCAAGGGCTCATGCGTGCTTCCTCTCTGCACTGGGAACAGAGTGGGTGCGCATGTGTGCAAGCAGCTGATGTTTTCTCACCAAATCTCTCCAGATAGGATTCTCACCATAAAGGGCATGGCCTCAGCGGGTCCTCTGAGGCCACTGGCACCACTGCCCTACACGCAGCCTGAAACTCAAAGTACAGACCAGCGTGGTCTAGGCACCACCTGGCCCTAGTGATACTTTTGCAATAAGGCCCCAAACTGGGAGGTGTGGGGCCTCAGCACCCGCTGTGGAGGGGATGTAGACCAGCCTTGCTCTCTGGACATGCATAGCCCTTCCCAGTGGACCCACAAAAAGAATCGTACAGAGCCATCACTCACGAGAAAGCCCCGCTCAGGTGGCAGCCACCTGCCTGGGAGGGACTCCAGAGGCATAGGCAAAGAGAGCTTCAAGCCCAGCTGCGTGACAACCAGACACCAGCAGCTGGAGCACCTGCTCTTCTCTGCCCTGACGCCAGAACTGTGTGAGGACCCAGGCACAGGGGTCCGTAGGGAGCTATGGGAACCCCTGGGGCAAAAGAGCATCCTGGGCTCTGGGTAGGAGAAGCTGGGACCTCTGGCCCCAGCGCTCTGAGGAGTGGAGGAGTTTGGGAAACTTTCCCAGCCTCTGAGCCCCTGCTGTTGAAGAGTTTACACAGAACAACCTTGCAAAGTCGGAGCAAAACCCCATCAGACCACTAACGGCTCTGTGATTACTAGGGATTTACCACCAATCCCATCACGGACTCCCTGGGGGCAGCAGACCCTCCACCCTGAGCAGATGACTGAGAATAAGCAAGCGTGTGGGCAAATCCCGCCTGAGCGCTTCGCAGAGAACAGGGCTGAGGAGGGTCCGTGTTTTCTTTACATAAACACATAAATCACAATTAACAACAAGGAAAAGATACAATCTCTGGGACCTAGAGGAGCAGGCGTTTCTGCTCTAAACGGATGGCTGGGCCCCGTAATTAACGGGCTGTGATATATGACTGCTTTGCTCATGAAGATTAACGGTCATCCCGGGGACAGGAGAGGCAGAGTCCCCAGGGAGGAGGGGATTAGGGGTTGCTAGTGCAGCCAAGAGGAGCGGCCCCCGAGAGCAGCTGTTCTCACCACTGTAACACATCTCATCCAAGACCCACTCCACCACTGCCTACCACTCCTCTCAGAGAGCTGACTTGAATTCCATGGCCTCAGTATTACTCTGGGACTTATGACAGTGTTGGTACCCCGCACCCTTTCCCCTAGGCCCAAACTTAGCTCCCCCAATCCGTCTTTGAGATATGGTCTAGCTGTGTGGCACAGGCTGGCCTCAAACTCCAAATTCTCCTGCCTCAACCTCCTGGGTGTTGGAATTATAGTTGTACCACAAGCATCAGACCCAAACTTAGCCCTAACGTTGGGATCATCTGACAAGGGTTGCCTGGGGTCCCACCCCACCCCTGGCTGCCTGAGGGGCCACATACAGGAGAACAAGCCATATGGGGTAGGGGACCTCCTCTTCAGACAGATGGACCCAGAGTGATCCCTCCCCTGTACGCAGCTTGGAGCAGCACATGATTGTCCACACAGAGGAGCGTGAGTACAAGTGCGACCAGTGTCCCAAGGCCTTCAACTGGAAGTCCAATCTCATACGCCACCAGATGTCTCACGACAGTGGCAAGCGCTTCGAATGTGAAAACTGTGTCAAGGTACCAGACCCTTGCCCCACAGAGCATGTACTCACCTGTACTCCCTCCCTCCCGCCCTCTGTGAAACTCCTAAGAGATGTGGTGTGGTGGGTTAGATGCCCTGAGGTCCTCACTACTGAAAAGGTCAGGAAGTCTCAGAGATGTCGTCAAAATCCCTATAGGAAACAGAGCCAAGACCTAAGCTGAGTCTTCTTGGGGCAGCCCTGTGCCCCCCGCCAAGGTGCAATGCCGAGGGGGAAGCCCCCAGACCCAAGACCACCCAGGTTAGTGCTCCAGAAAACACTGAGTATCTTTTGGAGCCTCAGAGTCACAGAATTCTGACTCCAGTGGCAGGGAAACTGAGGCCAGGAGAGGTTCAGCATCCCACTAAGGCCCTCTGGTCATCACTGCTACTGCAAGACCTATCTCAACCATCTCACTGCAGGGGCAACAGGGAAAAGGGGCGGGTCCCAGACTTCACACCCCCAGGCTTATGGTAGAAGTCAAGAGGGACATGCACCTATGGCATTTATTTCCCCAGGTGTTCACGGATCCCAGCAACCTCCAGCGTCACATCCGCTCACAGCACGTAGGTGCCCGGGCCCATGCATGCCCCGACTGCGGCAAGACCTTCGCCACATCCTCTGGCCTCAAACAGCACAAACATATCCACAGCACAGTGAAGCCATTCATATGTGAGTTGCTCAGCCTGGTTCCCCTAGGTCCTGCTGAGGACACCCATCTATCCAGAAGCCTTTATAGCTGGTTCTAGTTGGGCACAGGGCAGGTGACCCCGTGCCATTACCTTGTTGGCTGGCCTCCTCTAAGTTTACAGACTTATCTCTCTCCTCCTTCTGCATCCCACATCTTCCCCACACCTCCAGATTTCCTTGTAGTAGCTGAAGGAAGGTGATAGCCAACAATTACTCTAATGATGGAGATTTCCACAGAAGGGGCCAGGTACCTTTCCTCCCTGTGTTCCCACCCTAGCAGAGCCCCAGCTAGACCTCTGAATATGACCATCCCAGCTGACATGTTCTGAGCATCGTGTCTCCTAGGAAACTTCTGAATGTGACCATCACTAAATGACATGCCCAGAGCACGGTATTTCCTAAGGGTCTCCTGGCATCCAGGACCCTTCGTCCCTTTGTCTCTGGCCATCTCTGCATCCTTGCTTTGACCAAGGGTTAGCCAACTAAAAAGAAATCCCCAGAGGTGGACAGGCAGGCCGGATGGGCATGCTGTGCAGTTGGAGTGATATACCTGTGCGAGATAAGTGTGAGATGTGTGCATCCTACAGACCATGAGTGAACTGGAGGAGTATAGGTAGCTTGAGAGGAAAACTGAACACCAGTTAAGGGGAGTCTCGTAATGTGGCCCTTCCAAGGAAGGATCTGCTACTTGGAGAAGAGTCCCCAGTGACCCAGGTACCAGCTACACACAAGCAAACTCGACATCTGCCTGCCAAGTGAAACCTGGGTATACAACCAATGTGTAGAAACCTCCAAACCCTCAGCTCACTGAGCACAGAGACCAGGATAGCACCTTTCTGATCAGGGAGTTCAGATGTGTATATGAGAGGAGAGCCAAGTGGAAGGGGGAGAGAGAAGGTGTCTGGGCCACAGAGGCGTTCTCGTGGATACTTTTCAAAAGAGGATCTTTGAAGGAGGAAGTGTGCACGTATGAAAGTGTACTGTATGGTCTAAGTTGGCACTATTGCCCTCGTGTGTGAGTGTGAGTATGTGTGTATGTGTGTGCATGTATTGTGTGTGTGTCTATGTGCATGTGTATATCTGTGTATGTGTGTGCATGTATGTGTGCATGTGTGTGTCTATATGGGCATATATATGTGTGTATGTATGTGTGCTTGCATGTGTGTCTATGTGTGCGTGTGTATGTATGAGTGTGTATATGTGTGGTGAGTGTGTGTATGTGTGTGTGTGTGTGTGTGTGTGTGTGTGTGCCTGTGCTAATGCGTATCTACACACATATCCCAGAAGCAGAAGGAACTCCTACCCAGGGTCCTAGTAGATTCATCAGCTCTGCTCCTCATACCCAGCATAATGTTGCAGCCAGGACTTTCTCCTGGTTCCTAAAACAGTCACCTTCTTTGGATGGCTCTGAGCTGGCTGGCAGCCATTCTCCTTGTCTAGAACCTGCCCTTCCTGGGACTGCCAGGTGTCTCTGCAACCCCATCCATCAGAGAGTCTCCTTCCCCAGTTGTAGTAATAGATAGGAACCAAGGGTCCCTCTGTCCCAGGAGGCCCCTGAGTATAAGGCTTGCTCATGATGATAGCAGAAGGTAACATTTAGGTTCCACCAGGATCCCTCAGGGGCCCAGGAACATAGCAGGGATCTCAGGGTGATGCTTGTCTAGTCTGTCTAGGTAACCTGAGCTTGAGATCTGCCTTGTGGTTCCCTGTGGGAGACCAAGAGTAAGGTAGGGTTATTCATAGACCATGTAAACATGGTGCCTCTCCTGGAACAGTATCCCAAAAAGGGAAGATTTGATTAAATGAAGTAAAATTTGTCTCCATTCAGCCAGAAAATGCCCCACTGTGATGACCAGGAAGGCAAGGTAGCTAATATAAATAGATACTGTGATTAATGTGTGTGATAGTCTCAGAGAAAAGACATCTCAGATAAAGTGGTAGATCAGAATTTATAGAGAGCTACAGCATGCTACAGAAAACAAACTGTACTGTGGGGAGAGTCATGGGGTGTGTGTGTGCATGAGTGTGTTGTGAGTGTATGCATGAGTGTGTGTGTGTTCATGAGTGTGTGTGTGTGCATGACTGTGTGTGTATGTGAGTGTGTGTGTGTATGTGAGTGTGTGTGTATGTGAGTATGTGAGTGTGTGTGAGTGTGTGTGTGTGAGTGAGTGTGTGTGTGAGTGTGTGTGTGTGTATGCATGAGTGTGTGTGTGTTCATGAGTGTGTGTGTGTGTTGCATGACTGTGTGTGTGTATGTGAGTGTGTGTGTGAGTGTGTGTGTGTGTGTGTGTGTGTGTCTGTGTGTCTGTGTGTCTGTGTGTCTGTGTGGCCATGCCCCTGTCAGTGGGAGGAGAGAGATGTACAACGTATACATATGTACCTTCCTTTTTTGGTAGAAAAGGGGAAAGGCAGGTGAATGCTTTACTGACCTCCAGTTCCCAGGCCTCAGGAAGTTAGCTGTGGGGTGTTCTGAGCCTCTAGATAGGCTGATGTCCACTTGGTGTTGCCCTGTCCTGTAAGAGACCTGATGCTGTCTGTCAGCTAGAGCAGACCCTGCAGGAACCCTAGGCTGGATGCTCCTGGCTACGACACTTTCTGAGTTTAAAGCATGGACCCAACCCTTTCCCTGAAGGGCACAGCCAGAGCCTCCCCTCAAACCTGTGGACAAGGACCATCAGGAGCCCTGTTCCCCGGGCCAGACCCTAATTCTAGGGCTCCTGAGAACTTCGGGATCATCCTCTCCTGAAATACTGGTGGCAGGGCCTGGGACAGAGAGAGGGGGAGAAAGCCAGGAGCATTTTAAACTAGGAAGAGAGGACTGCTACTCCCTTACAGAAACAGCCAATCAAGGTCACCACCTTGAGGCAAGTCATGTGGACATTCTGCGCTAGCCATCTCCTGGCCTCCAGTGAGACTCTGGTGTTGTGTGCCCTTGCTCTGTCCTCACCAGTCTGGACCAATGGCTTCCAAAGAGCTTGGTGTGGGCATTTTCTATACTCCAGGGTAAGAATCAGTAATCAATAAAGATGCCATGCTTCCCACCACAGAAGGCTGAGATACTGTGGTCCACCTGGCCAGGACCCCGGGGAAGGCCCTGTGATCTTTGCTAGCCCCCAGCCTGCATCGGTACCCTGGCTCATGGTGATCTCACCCTGCACCTGTTTTTGCCTCCTGTGGGTGTTTTAGGTGAGGTCTGCCACAAGTCATACACACAGTTCTCCAACCTGTGCCGGCACAAACGGATGCATGCCGACTGCCGCACGCAGATCAAGTGCAAGGATTGTGGGCAGATGTTCAGCACTACCTCCTCCCTCAACAAGCACCGGCGCTTCTGTGAGGGCAAGAACCATTACACGCCGGGCGGCATCTTCACCCCAGGCCTGCCCTTGACCCCCAGCCCCATGATGGACAAGACAAAACCCTCCCCCACCCTCAACCATGGGGGCCTAGGCTTCAACGAGTACTTCCCCTCCAGACCTCATCCTGGGAGCCTACCCTTCTCAGCTGCCCCTCCAGCCTTCCCCACACTCACGCCAGGCTTCCCAGGCATCTTTCCTCCTTCCTTGTACCCACGACCACCTCTGCTACCTCCCACGCCACTGCTCAAGAGCCCCCTGAACCACGCACAGGACGCCAAGCTCCCCAGCCCGCTGGGAAACCCAGCCCTGCCCCTTGTCTCTGCGGTCAGCAACAGTAGCCAGGGTGCCACAGCAGCCACGGGGCCAGAGGAGAAATTCGACGGCCGCTTGGAGGATGCCTATGTTGAGAAGGTCAAGACCAGGAGCCCTGACATGTCAGATGGCAGTGACTTTGAGGACATCAACACCACGACGGGGACTGACTTGGACACCACCACAGGCACAGGCTCAGACCTGGACAGTGATGTGGACAGCGACCGAGACAAGGGCAAGGACAAGGCCAAGCCGGCTGAAGGCAAACCTGAGTTTGGGGGTGGATCGGTGCCCCCTGGGGCCATGAACAGCGTGGCTGAGGTGCCAGCCTTCTACTCACAGCATTCGTTCTTCCCACCACCCGAGGAACAACTGCTGACAGCCTCGGGTGCCGCTGGCGACTCCATCAAGGCCATCGCCTCCATCGCTGAGAAGTACTTTGGTCCTGGCTTCATGAGCATGCAGGAGAAGAAGCTGGGCTCTCTCCCTTACCACTCCGTGTTCCCCTTCCAGTTCCTGCCCAACTTCCCCCACTCTCTCTACCCCTTCACGGACCGAGCCCTCGCCCATAACTTGCTGGTCAAGGCTGAGCCAAAGTCGCCCCGGGATGCCCTCAAGGTGGGTGGCCCCAGTGCAGAGTGCCCCTTCGACCTCACCACCAAACCAAAAGAGGCCAAACCTGCCCTGCTCGCGTCCAAGGTTCCCCTGGTCCCCTCATCTGGTGAGGAACAGCCGCTAGACCTGAGCATCGGCAGCAGGGCCCGAGCAAGCCAGAATGGAGGCAGCCGTGAACCACGGAAGAACCATATCTACGGTGAACGGAAGCCAGGGGTTGGTGAGGGGCTGCCTAAGGTGTGCCCAGCACAGTTGCCCCAGCAGCCATCCCTGCACTATGCCAAGCCCTCACCCTTCTTCATGGATCCCATCTACAGGTATTAACATGGTCTGCCCTCACTCTCCCCAGGGGCCCACATCCATGGAGTTAGGCAGGGACTCTCTCTTTCTCTCTCTCAACCTCCTAACTCAAGGTTCTTCTGTGTGCATTTGCTGGGAAGTGCTTCAGCCTATGGGGGCCCCATGCTCCCTCAGGGGTAGACATCTTATACCCTACCTGGAGCCTCTCCATTAGACCCAATCCAGAGCCCTCCTCCATCACCTGTCTTTTCAGGAGCTAATCTCTGCCTCCCCACGAAGGTCAGTACACCCTACTCTACCTCTGAGAACTTGCTCCATCTCCCTGCAGCTCTAGTCTCCTGAGACTGCCCTGTGGCCCCATACTACCCTAGAGCTACACTGAGGGGATGGGAGGGCTCTGGGAGCCCAGAGCAAGCCAAAGGAATTGCTGGTCCTGGTAGGGCAGAATTCTTGCCTCTCTGATACTGGTTGCAATGAAGGGTGAGTCTGAGTCTACTTCCTGACTTGTGGAAAGGCCTTGAGTCTGCCAAAGAGGTGGGTGGGCTTGAAAAGCAGACCAGGTTCCATGTTGGGAGCCCTAACCCTGCCAGCATATGTCACCTCCTTTGCTGTTTGCAGGAGCCACAGGGAGTAAGCAGTGGGTAACCCCAGGAAGGTTATTCATTTGATGTTGACCCTGCTCTGTCAGTGTGCTCTGTCAGGGATCTTGTGCACATGTGTGAGTGTGCATTAAGAGATGTTTGGGGAATAGGCCTGTGTGCATGCTGTCTCCTTGGGGCTGGCCATGTGGTGTGAGGACTGGAGATGGACCCACAGCCCTGAGAGAGGCAAGCGGGTGATAAAGCACTGAGAAAACCCCAAGGGAGGCAGACTGGACAGTGGCTACCCAGGGACATGGCCACCTGTACCCACACGTATCTTCCCCACGGGGCCCGTGCTTCTGTTTTCTGGCGGATTCTGGCTTCATAATCCCAGGAAACAAGAAAGATATCCATCAGGTGTTTCTTAGAAAATGTGCCTCCCACAGCTTACATGAGGAAGTGCTGAGGCTCCAGAGAGGAAAGAAAGAGGAGGAAATACTACTCAGTACTTTTCTAAGACAGGAAGCAAGAGGCACCAGTGCCCTGTGGACTCGTGCAGAACATAGGCAGGTACTTGGAGACAAACAGCCTTCTGGCTAGACTCCATGAGTGAGGCAACTCTCCCTAACCCCCCACCCCCACCCTGGGCTTTCCTGTTCCCCTGTTCTCCCCTTCTACCAGACTAATTAGACCATCATACATTTTCTGTGAGCTGCAAGGAATCCGTAGTCAGTCTGAGAGAAGAAAATCATAGGAACTGATCACAGGACCCCAGAGCCTCCCTTTATATTCTCAGGTAGTCTCTCCTCATAATGTCAGGAAGCCAGGCTGAGTGCTCGTCCTCAGGACCTAAGACTGGCCATTGGAGGGTCTGGACAAGCCAGACAGATGAGCTCAGTGGAAGCAGCGGCAATGTTTCCGCCTTGCAAGTTGTCTGCAAAACAGGTCCAGGCATGGTGGATAAAAGTGTATGTTTTGAGAATCCCCTCCAGGTGAAGGCACAGGAGACTAGGACAGAGTGCAGCCAGACCACAGGAGGGTCCCGAGCTACCCCACTGCCACAATGCTACGTTTGTCGTCAAGGCCCTCCCACCCCTTGCTACTTGGGTCCCTTTCTCCCTAAATGATTGAAAGGCTGAACTCCTGTCATGAGAGACCCCCTCCCTGTAGCAGGCACACCTTAGTTACCTGAGTGAAGCCCCAGGCTGACAGCTCTTGCCAAGTGTATTGGCATTTATTTCCAGTCCTTCCCAAAGCCCTTGCTACAGCCTTGATTTCCTCACTACCCCTGAACAGGACTTGGATCTCCTCTGGGGACCCAGAGCAGCTGCGCTGCCCTCTCCTGCTACTGTTCCCTGGAAGGCAGGGAAACAAAGGCTTCAATTAATAGAATAGGTGAAGTGAGGCAAGGCCAGGGATGTGGGGTGCAAGCGAGCGACTTAGGAAAAGCTCGTTCTGTCTCTGGGGGCAAGAGGGTCAGCGGATTTGGACAAAACACCACCAATGCCTGAGACAGAGCTCAGCCTTTGGTGGATATTGTGAGGGCAAAAGAAATAGCCATGGAGATTTACTGTTTAACAAGTTGTCGCTGACACTTGAGGAAGATCCTAGAATGTCAGTCTCCAGCACCCATTGAGGGGTTTCAGGTACAATCTGCCTGGCTGCTGTAGGAAGTCTTGGGTAACTTCCCCAGGACAAAAAACTGTTTGTCACTCACATTTGTCAGCATAAATAGGTAAAGTGCACTGTGCCAGTAACCAGCAGGCACAGGATAGTTGCCCCTACAGCAAGCCCCTACAGGTGATGCAGAGTAACTTGTGGGTGGCTGGAGACCCCGAGGGCAGCCCCCATCACACATAAGCGGTGGGTAGGAAGCTTGTGCATGTTGGGGCCTCCAAAGCACATCTATACTCCAGCAAAATTTTCCATCCTGCACAGGAGGTGATAACTGTTTGAGAGAATACAGGGGAGCTCAGAAAAGTTGGGGAGTGGGTAATGGGACAGTTGGGAAGCTGGGGAAATCTGGATCAGAGGGCAGCTGGGCTTTGTCCCCGCCATCCTCAAGGTCGATTGGAATTCATGTAGGAGTTGACTGGCCAACCCTGTTGCCACCTCCACAGCAGCCTCACAATCCTGGCATGGGCATGCTACCCAGGAACAGGTAGCTCGGTGGGGTATGTAACCCTCTGTGTTGCTGTCCAGCAGGGTAGAAAAGCGGAAGGTGACGGACCCTGTGGGAGTCCTGAAAGAGAAGTACCTGAGGCCGTCCTCACTACTGTTCCACCCCCAGGTAACAACCACAGTGGGCATCTGGCATGGGTGTACTTAGACCCTGCATGAACAAGCTCTGGGCCTCAGGTTTCTGGTTCCCAGGGGGCAGAGGGGACTTTCTGCAGGTCTCCATGGGTCACTGTGGAGCTGGAGAACATAGAAAATGGGTGAAGCCCTTGTGGCCTGGTCTAGGGACCTCTTGTCCAATGCTCGGGAGGGCCCCAGGTCCTAGGAAGGGACACACAACTGGTGCAGAGTGGCAAGAGGATCACTGTCCCGGACATAAGGAGTCCCTGGGACTGGTGTTCCTGGGGTGTGGTGAGACCGGGGTGACGTGCTTCAGTGAAAGTGCCAGAGACAGGACAGGCCTTTGTGGGAAGAGGCAGGGGCAAGAGCCCCACTGTCAGAAAGTGGAGTATAGACCCCTCCAGTCTGCTAATGTCCCTGCCTGTACCGCCAGGCCATGTGCTCCTCCCCCCACCCCCCAGGGCACAGCCCGAGGGAAAGTCCTCCAAGTATCCTGTCCTGTCCTGCTCATTTCAACGGTCTGGCCCCTCCTATGATCTGCAGGTTGTAGCCCTTAAGTCTCCCTCACCACCATCGAATCTTAACCCCGCATAGAGCATTGTTCTTCCCTGAGCTTCCCGCCTTGGGTAAGCCCCTGTCTGTGAAACCTGCACCATGGCTGAGTTCACAGCTAAACTTAGAGCTACCATTGTTCCATTGGGCCTCAGAGTTTGGTTAATAGCTTCCCCCAATTTTCCCAGGGCCGGCTGGAAAAAGTCGACAAGCCAGCCAGGCGTATCCGGTGTTTGTGTTTGTGCTAGGAGCTCACGGGAATGTCTGATGGGGCAGAGCAGGCCAGGCAGGCAGGACCCACCCGGCCTGAGGAATAGAGGCCTGTGGGGGGCTGGCTACCCATTGTCCCTTCTACCCACTGCTCCCATGGGCCTACCTGCCTGCCACTGTGGCCCAGGGCCAGGATGAAGAGGCAGAAAAAAGATGACCGTATGGGTCACCAGTTAAATGATCTGATAGACTGTCATTCAGACAGAAAGAGCCTAGTAACCATGGCAAGAAGGTTTCCTCAGAACAGACATTACTGCTGTACATTAAATAACCTGTACCCTCTGGGGCCCAGCTCCATCATCACCAAGCCCTTCTGGGCCTGAGGCTTGACATGCAAATGTGAAGCTCTTGGCAAAGTGGGCATGCCCAAAAGGAGCTCCTTGCTAAGCCTGGGATCCTTGGGGAGTCTCTATATCCATAGTCTATCACCAAGACTTGTGGAGAGGTAGGCAGTTAACTGCTGTGCCAAGGACCTCAGTGTCACTCTGAGGATCCATCCTTGGAAAAGACTCTAGAGGGGCTGTGTGTGGTAGAGGGGGTGGCCTAGAGAACAAGGCAGATTCCATCTGCCCACCGGTGAGCATGGCTGCCAAGAGTGAGTGTAGTCTGTTCTGTTGAGGGTCATATGTTGGTCCCATCTCTACAGGGCAAAGCCTGAAATCTCTATGGCCTACACAGAGCTGTCCAACAGCTCACCATTGTGGCTGGGCATAGTGTCCACTCAATTGCTTTCTATGGGTTTCTGTTACAGCCCCACTGTTGTTTCCCCAGATACCAAATGTTTCTGCATTATGAGGCTTCCAAGTAGCAGTAGTACAAGGCCCTCTGTCCCCTGCTGGCAGTACCCAGCAAACAGAGCCTGAGAGGATCAAGCATTTCAACCAGGTGCAAAGGGCAGAGTAACTGGAGCTATGCAGAAGGGTCCCAGCCCCGTGGCTTTGCTACTTTTGTTCATCCATGGGCAGCTGGGTCCCAGGTTCTGACATCAGTGAACAGGTACCGTGTGCAGGGGGGCCAGCACTAAGCAATAAACACCCCCCTAGAGGCAGCTGGCATGAGCAAGGAGCCTGGGTGAGGAGGTGACACCTAACCTCCTGTTCGTCGGTGCCCCATTGGTGAGGGTTCTGGGGTCCTTATATCTAGGCCTGGTCTCTCCCAGCATTCACAGCACTTGGAGAGCCTGAACCTTTTCCCTCTACACCCCCATCTGTACCTGCCCCTCCCTGTCTTCCCTTGTCTATCCTCACCAGGCCCATCTCTGTGGTCTGCCAGACAGAACCAGCCCTCTGGGATAGATGCTGAGCAGAGGCATGTAGAGTGTCTCCGGAGGGCCACAGGACACCTTGTCACAACTTGTAACAGGGCCCAGAAAATTGTTCCGTGAATTTCTTTAGCTCCTCCATTCTGTTGGCCCTTGCCTTGGCCTCCCATGGTGTCCGTAGGACAAATGAGAGAGGTGCCCCTTCATGATCAGTGCCCCTGTTACCAAAGCCTTAAGTCTCAGTGGAGCCTGCAGGGCCTGGAGTTTTGATCAAATTCTGCCTACCAGGCTGAAGGACCATTCCAGATAACCCTGGACTATAACCTCAGTTCTAAGAAGGACAAGAACAGTGTAAGCTATGGCCCCGCCCCCCATGGCCATCTGAGGGTTATTGATATGATTAGACACAAGGACCCCAGGTACCCACTCTCTGAAGACACACTCTGGTGACCGCTCAGGTGGAGCCCTTGACCTCTGCCCTCTCCCCCCCTGCAGATGTCAGCCATAGAAACCATGACGGAGAAGCTGGAGAGCTTTGCAGCCATGAAGGCCGACTCAGGCAGCTCCCTGCAGCCCCTGCCTCACCACCCCTTCAACTTCCGGTCCCCACCCCCAACGCTCTCGGATCCCATCCTCAGGAAGGGCAAGGAGAGATACACTTGCAGGTAGGCTCCGGATGAAGAGAAATGTGGAAAAGGGCAGTGTGGACCACCCTATGCCTCTCCAACCTCTCTTCCCTCTGCCCCAGGTACTGTGGCAAGATCTTCCCCAGATCTGCGAATCTCACAAGACATCTGAGGACACACACTGGGGAACAGCCGTACAGGTAGGAGCCACCTGGTGTTAGCAGAGGTGGGGAGAGAATTTTCCTACATTCAGATACACCCGCAGGGCTGTGGCTAGTGGAAGGGCAGTGGGAAGGAGCTACAGTGTTCAGTGAGATCTGATTCTGACACTCTCTGCCCCTATCTCCTGGCCCACCGTCCCCCTGCTCCCTGGAATAGTGTAAGGATGAGGCAGAAAGTGCCCAGGAAACTGGAGGGCTCCTTCCAAGCTCCTAAAAGAAGATAGATATAAGAGAACCTCTCCTCTCCAGTTGCTAAAGTATCGACCAGAGCAAGCAATCAAAATCAGAGATGTGACTTGAAGCTGGATTCTCCACAGGTCCCTGAGAGAACCTTAGCCAGCCCCACCCAGTCCTGTCCTGTCATGATGACCATAGCCACCTCCTCCCTGAGGATGATCCCTTTAGCAAATATGGAACGCCCTTGATTCCCTGCAGCCAACCCTGAGTGGGGAGCCATGCATGTGTCGCTAGAGTAGAGAGTAAGAGTTACAGAGTGACACGGAGCAGCCTCCTGGTGGGTCTTACTGTCCCGCTACTTCAAAACCAAGGAGTTACAGATTAGAGATGTCCTGAGGTTCTCCAAGGGTTGGAACCCAAGGCCACTTCTGTCTACTCTTCCAGCCCCAGGTCCCATCCTTCGTGTCCTTGAGTCTTTGTTTTTGCACAAGAGGGCTGAGGATGCAGCGGTTTCTTGCCCTGTGCTCCCAGTCAGGGAGTGGGCCTTTTAAAACAGAACTCAGGCAATTGTCACCCTGAGACAAACAGGGAAATGGCCACTTCTCTGCCAGGACCATTTTAGCAACACGTTCTGGGGTGTGTCTAGCTGGCTAAGGCTTTGGGAAAGAAAGAGTCTAGCTTGGTTTTAGGCCGATGGCATTAGACCCCTATGCCCTGTCCATGCAGAGACTGTTTCACCAGGAAGTGGCCACGTGATGATGGGGCCCTGGGGACTCCGCCTGTGTGCCCTTTCCTGCGGCAGGGATCCCATGTGGATATGCATGTGTTGTGATCCCCAAGCCCCACTCAGGTATACAGAGCATCCCTGGTGGCCACATCTGTGTGAGGAGAATGAACGACAGACAGCTCTTTCTAGTTCTGTGTCCCATGCCTCCCAGCCCTCCCGACACGCAGCCCCCCTTGTCTACTCTCTGAAAATAGTGACTTACAACTTAACAAAGGCGAGCAACAGAAAGATTTATTTGGTCTGGTCCTCGCCCAGAAAACGAGCCCTGTGTTTTTTCTGTAATGAGAGCCGACTCCTGGACAGCGCGTCGTGCTAAGAGCCCCCAGAGGGTAGGGGCCGTGTTTATAGAAGAATTTAATTATCATTGATTTCTTTTGCTCTCTCCAATCTGAGAGTTTCGACTTTGGTAACAATAATTGCTTTGCAAGTTTGTGTTGCAAATCCTGACTTTATCTGGCTCCAGGCGGGCCTTCGCCGAGGGGTTTAAAAGTGTGCAGTTTGCCTCTTGATACTACTGGGGACCTTGGTCTTGCTTTGATAACTGGAAGGAGTTTAAGCTGTAACGGGAGAAAGCATAGCCCATCCTAGAAGTCCACTGCACAGAGCAAAGGCCTGGCAAGGCTGCTTGATCCAGTAGGATGCCCACCTCAGTGTCAGCACACAAGTGTGCAAGGTCACTGTGTGTGTACATGTGGGTGTGTGCACCCTTCAGAGGAAGAAGAAGAAAGAGGAAGAAAGTTGCCTTGGGTGATGAGGAAGCCCCTCAGAAATATGTCTGTCTCACACACGTCTCTGTGTCCTGACACCGGTGGCCCCTGCTTTCCCCAGAGGCGGTTTTCCCACACACTCCAGCCAGGAAGCATTCCTTAGCACTCAGCTTCTCCTGGCTTTGAAATCTTTGCCTGAATTTGGAGCATACATACTTAATAACATCACGTGCTAAAACCCCAGCAGGTAGGCTTTACAGCTTGGGTTGCAGAGGTGGAAAGATATGATCTGCTGGGGCTGGGAAAGATGCCCTACATGCATGAGAATCTGTATTGGGATCCCCGGGACCCACATAAAAGCTGGTCATGGCAGTGTGTCCCTGTAATCTCAGTGCTAACTGGGCAGAGACAGGAGAACACCTGCAGTTTTCTGGCCAACCAGTCTAGTGAGGTCCAGATTCAATGAGAGGCCCTCAAGAAATAAAGTAGAAAGCAATTAATAGAAGACATCCAGTGTCAACCTCTGTCCTCCACACAAATGTGTACTTACATGCATTTATACATGCTTGCACAACTAGCTCATACACATGAACACATGTACACATGTGCACTCACACACATACTCATTTTTTAAACCAGTTTCTTTTTTAATATTTTATTTATTTATTATGTATACAACATTCTGCTTCCATGTATATCTGCACACCAGAAGAGGGCACCAGATCTCATAACGGATGGTTTGGAGCCACCATGTGGTTGCTGGGAATTGAACTCAGGACCTCTGGAAGAGCAGCCAGTGCTCTTAACCTCTGAGCCATCTCTCCAGCCCCCACATACTCATTTTTAATTAAATTTTTTAAATGGAAAAGTTGAGTTCCAACTTTTATGTAGAGGTTCTCCTAGCTGTCTGGCGTAGCCTGCATCACACATGGAGGCAAGCCTTCCTGGGCCAACCTGGAACTCCTGATCAGGCTTGTGACTCCCGATTCAGGCATGCACACCTCCCAGTATGTGGTTGTGTTGCCTTCATTCCCTTCCCAACTCCTGTTCTCGGTCCTGTGTTAGAGCCAACCGTGTCCAGTAGGGTTGCAGGTGGCTCTTGTGAGTCCCCTTCCTTGTTCATTTTTATTCCTAGAACATTTTTAATCTCTCTTTTCCTTTTCTGTCCTCACTTTTAAAACGACGACAAAGCAGTGTGGGGTACCCCTCCTGTGTCTCAAGGAAGATGCTGCTGCCTGGGGGCAGAGAGACATGGTTTCACCCTCTCCTGCCTTGTGTGTCCCTCACTTCCCTGGGACTGCCACAGGCATGACCACAGCAAGGTCCTCCCAGAGCTCTGGCTGAGCTGCCTGTGCCCTCTCATTCTGTGAGCACAATGGTGTGTTGCTTTATGCTTTATGCACAGCTGTAAATTTCCCTAGCTGCCTGTCAGCTTATTCACAGTGCAGAGCCCAGCTGCTGGGCGAACTCTGCTCCCTCGCAGCCCTGGGCTCTCTGCTCCCCTAAATTTCAAGTGGACGTCTCTGCCTGGGCCATTTATTTAGATTAGAACAAGAAGAGGCTACATTCAGAACACTGCAAGCAGACAGAACACACAGCCGGTTCTGGCTCTAGAGCTCTACCCCTCTAACCCCGCTCCCCCTAGCATCCCCTTTCCATCTCACTTTATCCCCAGTCTGTGCCAGAGCTGGGGGGAGGGGAACCTGTCAAAGTGTCTCTGCATTTCCTGGGGAACCAAAAAAAATGAATTATGTGAATATGCTTCAGACAGACACACAGACAGAGGGCTGCCTGGCTGACCTGTGGCATCGGCAGAGAACTCCCAGTCCCACGGGTAGCTTGGCCTTGGTGTTACTCTGCAGATGCAAATCAGGTTTTCCTTTCCTAAGCAGGAAGACCTGGGCCTGGCTCCATCAAGGTGTCTGTATGTTTTAGGGTGTGAGGGAGTGCAGGTGAGAGGTGAGATTCCCTCGGGACTGTTGCCTCTGTAGGAGGCTGCAGAGCATGAAGGATTGAAGTCTGTTACTGCTCAGGCTAAGAAAACCAACAGTGATACCTTTGCAGGTGGTCAAGTGAGTCAGGCTGCTTCCCAGGCTGTGGGAAGAAATGCTGTGACCAAGGACACCCACATTCCCCAGGGGCCACTCAGGACAACCTGAGATAGAGTAGAGGCCCAACCTGTGCTTCAGGGAAGAGGCTAGGTCATGAAGAGTCTGGTGAGGCAGCTAACAGTACAAACAGAGCCAGTGGGAGCCTGGCCTCGGGCAAGCCTGGAGGCTGCTGCCACTGAATAAGGGAACCATGAAGGGTAACACAAAACTCAAGGTTGGGAGTGTCAGTTGTGGCCAAGCCTGAAGGCAGAGCCTGGGCAAGAGGGAGGGACCCCCTTAGAGCAGCCTCCTATTCTCCAGGGCCTTAAACTTCCTCAGTTTTATCTGGCAGCCAGGGACCAGAGGACTCTGAGAGTCCAAGGTTAATAACTGCAACCCCTGAGGATTCTGAACTCAACAGGGACAGAAACACAGGCAGACACACCCTGTCACAGAAGATGATGGGGGGGGGCATGCAACTCACATGGACCTCCAATCTTGGTCTCTGGGTCTGGCCCCTCCTGTAGGGACAGCACAATGCCATAAAAGCAGCTTTGACACAGCCCCTCCTGGCTGTGTCCCTGGTGTCCTCAGGCACATGACAAAGGCTCGTGACTAGAGTGCTACTCTAGAGCAGGCCACCAGCCCCAAATCACAGTAGGGTTAGGACTCAGGAATGCAAGGGCTGCTGTATTTAGAACAGTCACACACCCCTGTGGGTGGAGAAAGGCCCCCCATCTTTGTCTCACTGAGACTGACGTCACAGTCTGTGGCTCCAGAGAGGAGGGCAGAGTGTCTCATGGTGCTGGCACTGGGAATCTTCGTGTGTTTCGCTGTCACCTAGCAGGACTCGTTTCCCAAATATGAAAGTATACAGTCACGCAAATATAGTTTTTAAGGTGTGCCTCTAAGGTCCAGGTAAACACCCAGAAGTCATTCTGATGGCCAGTTTTACAGGTATAGTCTATACCTGAGCACATACATGTACTTGTATGCACACATACGCACACACACAGAGACATAGACAGAGACAGAGAGAGAGACTGCATGCACATATATGCAATAAAAACAAGGCATCAGGATTGCTGCTGCAGGGTGGTACTGCCTGTGTGGACAGGACCCTCAGGAAAGCCCTCTCAGCCACCCCACAGCGCAGGCATGGCTCCTTCCCGAGGCAGCGCTTGGAAGGTTCCTTCTTAAATCTCTCGCTCCTCTTTGTTTTGGGCTTGGTTTCTTTGTTGTGGGTATTGCTTGGGCATGTTCTGAAACTGGGGGAGAGCAGGCCTCTGTCCTCTGCTGTGAGGGCCACTGAGGCCACACCTGGGGGCACACACACGGCAGACATCCCTCCCAGCCTCTAACTGCACCATGATTTCTGATAAAAACGCATGCTGGCTGCCAGCATCTCTCTTCTGATTTGAGTCTTGGTCAACCTAGTGGGGACACAACAGCAATCTTATCGTGCAGGAGTTGGTGGTGCCTTGAAGAACCCAGCGTGGCTACTGGCTGACCTCAGCGGTCAAGGCCACAAGGCCAAAAGCCCCCGCCCCCAAGCGCCTAACCCTGAGGAATACTAAGAATATTAATAGTTGCACTGAGTCCCTAAGTGAGATGGGGCTTGCCCAAGGCCTTCAGTCAGAAGAGCCAGAGCCAGGCCTTCCTGGGATGGAGAAGACAGACTGACTGCCTTCCCATCGCAGCCTAACCTCCAGCATAGTCTGCATCTTTCCGTGTTTCAAGGCTGCCCTCTTGAGGCTGACTGGAGAATGTCACCTCACACTGTGTACCTCTGCATTTTAGGGGCAATTTAAACAGGGCCTAGATGTCTCTAGAGAATATGACCCTGGGACAACCCAAACTCTACAGCTGGGTAGCCAGGTGGCTACAGGGGCTCCACAGCGGATGCAGCTGCTGTGGAGACTGAGGTCTGGCCCTGTCCCACCACACTGGGTCTTTCCTCGGAGGCAAAGTGCGCCCTGTTTTCCAGGTGCAAGTACTGTGACCGGTCCTTCAGCATCTCCTCCAACCTGCAGCGGCACGTCAGGAACATCCACAACAAGGAGAAGCCGTTCAAATGCCACCTGTGCAACCGCTGCTTCGGGCAGCAGACCAACCTGGACCGGCACCTGAAGAAACACGAGCACGAGGGTGCGCCAGGTTGGTGGCTGTGGGGCACAGCGGAGGGTGCGCAAGGGACGAGAGCCGGCAGGGGAGGGGCCACGGGCAACTCCACCCCTCAGACAGCTCTCCAAGGTACAGCTCCCTGACACCACCCCAAGTGCACACTGGCACTGGGGGCTCCATGTACCCAGAATGCCCCTGACACTCAGCCCTCCCGCAGTGAGCCAGCACTCTGGGGTTCTCACAAACCACCTGGGCACCGGCGCCTCCTCCCCCACCTCCGAGTCGGACAACCATGCACTTTTAGATGAGAAGGAAGATTCCTACTTCTCTGAGATCCGAAACTTTATCGCCAACAGTGAGATGAACCAGGCGTCTACTCGGATGGACAAACGGTAAGAAAAACAGGCCAGCCCCAGCGGGTCTAGACTCAGCTGCCCCAGTGGTCTTGCCCAGAGTGCACCCCTCCCCCACCCCCGGATGGTGCTAGGTCCCACTGGAAGAGGTCCCAGGCTCTATTGCTAGAAACAAGAAGAGCCCCGCCCAGCTCCCCATGGATGTTCTTGCTACAGCTTCTACACTGAGAGGATAAGGGGATAGAGAGCACCTGTGGGATAATGATGTTTACTCTAGGTGAGATGCCAGCACACGGGCTGAGTGGCAACTCCATTGTGTGTTTAATCCAGGCACTCATTTTCCAGACAGAAATGCTTCCTCTTTAAATGTGCATATGGAAGAGGGAGGGAGGGAAGGAGAGAGAGAGAGAGAGAGAGAGAGAGAGAGAGAGAGACAGAGAGAGAGAGAGAGAGAGAGAGAGAGAGAGAGAGAGCAACTTACAATGAGGCTATGTGATGAAAATCCCACAAAGTAGAAAGATTGTCATCCAATGATGCATTCAACAGGCCTAAGCTACCAAACACAGCTCAACAAGTCCTCACCCTGCTCCTGCTCCATGACACTCAGAAAACACACAGTAGGCAGCTACACAGACCATCTACCACAGAGCTTAGTCTGTAATACAGAAATGAACAACTCGTATGACTGACCAAAAACCCACCCACATCAAAACACTGATGATGGCACAGTGTGCAATGCATACTGACTGCATCCCGCTGTCCACAAGCTGCCTGGGAGCACATTCCCTGGCCCTGCTCAGCATCTCCTGGGAATACTGTACCTGTGCATAGCGTGGCATTGAGGAAAGGTCAATTGTCACAGTGTGGATCCTTGTCATCTGCATTTACACTGTTGTGAAATTAAAAACCTTTGTAAGTCAAAGATGGTTTGTACACAAACACACACACGGGCATGTGCAAACAGAAGTATGTGGTGTGGGTGTGTGTGGGTGGGTGGGTGCGCACGCACGCACGCGCGTCCACATGTGGTAAGCATGTATATTATGTATACACATGGATATATATACTCATGCATATATGCATAGACTTGCACATAGACACACAGAGAGGTGGCAGATTTCAGCCAGGCTATGGAGGTGTTCTCGAAAACCTTACATACAGGCTTCAGTGTGTCCTTTACTCCGGAACTCTTCCCTTCTGCAAGGACATCTCTGCACCCCAGGAAAACAAACTGATCAGAGAAGTCACCAAGAAGCAGAAGCTCTGTAAACCCCAAGAAACCTCGGGATGGGATCTCCAGTTCTGAAGAGAAAAACCCATGGAAGTAGGGTCCCTTGCTGTAGCCCACAGCCAACCCACAACCTAGAGCCAGGACCCAGCCTTTGTTGCATGAGCCATCATGGACTACAACTCTGTGCCACCAGGTCCCAGCTTGCCACCAACACACTTTGACGGAGTGAGGGATGGTTCCCCAGAGACATGTTCCCTCAAGCACCTGTCTACACCTCTAAGGCAGGCTTCATCCCCCTTGTCTCCAGTGCTTTGGAAGAAACCAGTGCAGACCAGTCCAAATCATCAACACTGATACTTTTAGGCTGTTTTTGCCCACAAGCCTGGTCTTACTGGAGGCCCTGATTATGCGCCAGGACCCAGGATACAGCCCCCAAGTGCCCTGGCATACCCATCCTGGCTTTAGGTCCAGTGCTCTGAAAGGAACCTGGCCCTGTCACTCAGGATGTGACATGTCTGAGAGCCATCAGAGAAAGCTGTGTGTGAGTGAGCACCCCCATATCAGGCCTTCCCTGACCCCGCAGAGAGCAGAACATATGTCCCTGTTGTTGAAGACAAGCTCAGACCGTGGCTTCCTCACATTCCAGGGCAGAACCACCCAAAGAACAGTGAAGATTCATCCTTACTGGGGTGGACTGCCAGAGACCTGGGCACTCAAAAGACAGCAAGACCCATGCTCTGAGTCACAGTGGCGACCAGGGGACATCCACGTGACCCAGAGAAAGAAGCAGCATTTGTGCCAAACAACCTAACCAGATCAGGAGTGTTCTGACAGAGTTCCCTGCAACCCTCCTTCACATTCAACATATGACAACATAGCAGAGCCAGGACAGGACAGCCCCCTCCTAAACCCAGGAAATCTGTTGAGGGAGGTCTCTGAGGTCCAGCTAGCTTTGTTCTGAGATCCAAGGAGCCTAAGGAAGACCCCCCCCCCGCCCCGTGCCTCCTGCATCTCACCACTACTGCTGTCAGAGCAAGCATATGTGAGGTTGCTGTTGCTTAGCAGTCTGATGGGGAGGAGAACAGACCCAGCTGGGGCTAGAACCCACATTATCTAAGTCTCTTTCACTGCTGAGTCCTTCCTTTAGTGATGGGTGAAAGTCTAATGTCTGCCAGGCCAACCCAGAGGATGCCCGTGTGCTGAACTGTGTCCTCAAAGATCAGCTGTGAAACCCTAACCCAGTGCCTCCAATGGAGACTAGGGATAGAGTCACAGCAAAGTCCTGCTGGGTGATGGGAATACTTCCACAAATGACACAGAGGCACGCGCGTGCGCACACACACACACACACACACACACACACACACACACACACACACCATGAGAAGATAAAGGCAGAGGCTACTTGTTGACCAAGGACTATGGAAGACACTGGATTTTACCTCGGAATTCCCAGGAACTAGCTGCGCTGCCCCTTGTCCTCTCAGCCTTTTGCTTTGGGACTGTCAGTTCCAGTGCTGTGAACCATGCCAGCCAGGATGCTAGCACAGCTACCCCTAGGGCACTTTCCTGTCCTCACCAGAGAGGCTGCCCTCCTGCCTGAAACTAACATCAGCCTATGAAGGCCCCTGCTGTCCCTGCTGGACTGCACACCAGGGAGTGGGCATGCAAGAAAAGAGAACATGGTCTCTGCTCCCAGACAAAAAGGTTCTTCTAGCTCTGCCCAAGACCAGCCAGCAGATGTGGCCTACTCACACCAGGTGACCCAGGGCCATGCTGGGCTCTTGGCACACATTTTCTCTTCCTGTCCTTAGAAGGGACTGTGAGAGCTCGGGTCTCCCACCCTACAACTACAGGGGGACATGATCCATACCTCGCCTGGCCTGGATCTTTCACTGCTGGGAGATGAACTCAGCATATTCTTGGTTGGCCCCCAACACAGGTGACTAGAAGCCAGGAACACGGGGCTCCTCAAGGCCTGTCAAGATTCTGTCTGTCCTGGAAGGCAGGGCAGGAGGCAGTGTCTCTCACGTGGGAAGAAACTGGTGACATGGGTGGAGTCTTCATGACTCTGCAACAGTCTCCCTAGCTCAGCCCCACCTGTACAACCAAGGCCGTGACACCCCTTTGCAAGTCCACTTCACTAAGAGGTCATCGCCATCGACGGTAACCGAATGCCCCTCTCCCCGAAGACCGCAAGAGCTGAGTGGGAATGGAGAGCCAGAAGAGCTGGGGGCGCTAGATGTGGAACCCAAGACTTGTTTGTCTTTTGCTGTGTCTGTCCTCTGCTGGAGTGGACACTGCCCTCATGGCCGCAGCTCCTAGGGAACACAGTGTGGTCATTGACTTGAACATGAGACAGACTGGTGAAGCTCTTTGAAAGAAATGGATCTGTCTCACCCTTGTTAAAAAGGAACCAAACTCAAAAGTCTTGCCCCGAACCTGGAGAGAGGGCTGGAGTTTGTTTCCCAGCACCCTCACCAGGCAGCTCACAACCACCTGTGACTCTGGCTTCTCTTATGTCATCCTCGGGCACCCACATGCACACACACACACACACACACACACACACACACACACGCACAAAGACATAAAATCTTTTTAAGAAATCTTGCCCAAAGGATTGCAGACATGGCTCAGCTGATGTGCAAGCGTGAGGGTCTGAGTTCAAGTCTGAAAATCCATGCTTAAAAACGAAAGTATGGTGTGACACCCCATATTCCCAGTGCTGGAAATGCAGGCTCAGATATCTCTGGGACTTGCCAGCCACCAGTCTATCCAAATAGGTGAGCCCAGGCCAGTGAAAGACCTTCGTAATAAATAGTGGCTGAAGAGGACATGGGTGGTTGATCTTTGGCCTTCATGTATTGTAATTGTACTCACACATACTCAGAGAGAGAGACAGAGACAGACAGACAGACAGACAGACAGACAGACAGACAGACAGAGAGAGAGAGAGAGAGAGAGAGAGAGAGAGAGAGAGAGAGAGAGAGAGAGACGGAGAGAAAGTGTCTGAGATCTGCCTAGACTGCAGAGACCCTAGCAGGCTGTGAGTTAGAGCCTAGACTGAAAGCCGGGACCATCATTCCCTGAAGCCAGCCCATCCTGTCAGTGTGTTCTGTTGGCAGCAGCAGCCTGAACCCAGCCCTCACTCCCCAAGTTCTGCAACCTGAGATCTCATGGCTGGCATGGAGGTGCATGCACAGATGGGTGTCACAGAGCCCTGGGCAGGACGGCATCTGAACACCTCTACGCCAGGTCCTAAGGGCGCCCTTTGTAGCATCCAACCCCAGCACCAGTACAGGACCCCTTTCCAGGCCCAGTCATGGCTTCTTCCCTCATACACACACTTCTCACCGACCCCCAAGTGACCTGGTATCTACCCCCAGGGACCCCACTCTGTCCCCCTTTTCTCCCTCAGGGTGCCTCTCACTCCTTGGTGAGGAAGTCGGCAGCTGCCTTTAGACCTGTATCTCCCTCTTTTAGTGACCACAGATGCCAGCTCATTTTGAAGGGCTGGGAAGGCCAAGGAAGAGAGCCACCTTTGGTGGTCTGCAGTAAGAGGAATGGACCCTGAACACAGCCAACTTCCTCACCTGTCATTTCAGGCCTGAGATCCAAGACCTGGACAGCAACCCCCCGTGTCCAGGCTCAGCCAGTGCAAAGCGGGAGGATGTAGAGGAGGAGGAAGAGGAGGACCTGGAGGAAGAGGATGACGACAGCTTAGCCGGGAAGTCACAGGAGGACGCAGTGTCCCCCACGCCTGAGCCCCAAGGAGTCTATGAGGATGAGGAGGATGAGGAACCACCCAACTCCCTAACCATGGGCTTCGACCATACCCGAAGGTGGGGGTGGCCAAGTGCCAGGGAATCAATCGGCTGGGTGGGAGGACCTGAATACAAGGCCACCATTCAGGAGCCAACTCCTCCAACCCGCTCTAACCTCTGCCCAGCAGGTGCTGCTACCACAAGGCATTAGAGCTAGGGCTGGGGTGACGCTGGCCAGAGTTCAGGGTGCTGGGTCTCCACTGCTTCCCTCCAGGGCTCCCGGAAGCTTGGAGTGGGAAAGAGGAAGGGAAGGGTGTACTGTGCTGACCCTGGCTCAGGAGATCTCAGCTCCGCTGTGCGGCTGTTCATTACTCCATCCTGGGGCGGCTGGGTCCAGCCTCCAGCGGGCTGTGGCCCAGCACCCATGATTTTAGAAGTTATGCAGGCCAGGGCCATGTCCCCACGTCCTAACCGTTCACTGGTTACTTCATCAGTGGGCTACACTGCCAGTATCTGAAATGCCCTGGGCTGGCCCTCTGGAACCAGCATTCCTTCCCCAGCCTCTTGGTCCTGGGTCTGGATAGGGCAGCCAGGACCCCTCCAAGGCTGCCCAGTCTCAGGAAAGAAAATTAAAGCTTCCTTCTCACCCTTTCCTCCAAAGACCAGATTGCCTGCTGCCTGTGACATGTGCACGCACTCACCCTCCCTGCTGTCTGTCCGTCTGTCGGCTCTCCCATGTCTGTGTGGCTTCCCATCTAGGTGTCTGCGTGTCGATGTGTCTGTCTCCTTGTGCATGTGGCTCATGGAACCCGTGGCATGCATGCAGGCATGGGGACCAGCCGTGAAGCACTAGAGAGAGGCCACCAGTGGCCAAAGAGCTGACCCCAGGCCCCTTTCCCTGGTCCTTGGTGCAGGTGTGTTGAGGAGCCAGGAGGCGGTCTGTTAGCTTTGGAGCCGACGCCAACCTTTGGGAAGGGGCTGGATCTCCGCAGAGCAGCTGAGGAAGCATTTGAAGTTAAAGATGTGCTTAATTCCACCTTAGATTCTGAGGCTTTAAAACACACCCTGTACAGGCAGGCTAAGAACCAGGTAGGTACGCAGCAGAGCCCTCGTCCCTCCTCGAATTTCCTCTTGGCTTAGACAGTTAAGTGGCCACCATGGCTCATCACCAAAGGATACCCGAGCACTCCTGGCTATAGCTATCCATGCCTGGAGGACACTCAGATCCATACCCCCTACCCCGCCATGCCGGGGGCTAAAGAGATAGCCCAATATCTGTAAGCCCCCAGCACCCTGGTAGAGCAGGTGGGGGTTGAAGACAGAAAAACATGAGCTAGCTCTCTGGTCACAAGTGAGGGCCACTTTCCCAACTCTGCCCATCCCATCTCCAGTGGGGAACAGCTCCCTGGATCTCCTTCCCTCTGAGCCAGGATGAGTGGCTGGCTACCCTGCCGTTTCAAGGCAAGTCCCTTTCAGGTGATCACTGCTTCCAAGATGGAGCTAAAAACAGGGTCCTTGAGGATACAGGCTTGTCCTGGGCACTTTCTGTGTTCACATCACAGGAACAAAGGCCACAGGACTCTGCACCCCATTGTTTGGATGACTCTCATTCTACCCTCGGCAGCCTTCCCGGCACCACCTCAAGATTTCCACCCCAATTCGTCTGCGTGTCTGTCTTCGTCTCTAACCAATTCTGTCTAGTGTTTGCTGAAGGGTAGAGGAGGCCCACAGTGGGCTTCTGTAGCACCCACCTGTAACTCATACACTATACTCCACGCAGCCCTCAGCCCTGGTACCTCCTGCCCAGTCCCACAGCTTGAGGCAAAAGGATACCCCCGTGACTGTCTGAGGCCAGCAAACACAGCACAGAGACATTCCTGTACTCCAAAAAAGGGCCCATCACAGTCATCCGAGTACCCCAGGCCTCCTGCCCACTAAGCAAAGACAATCTCACTCTTCCAATCACCAGCATGCATCCAGAACAGAAACTTACCATTAGGTTTTTGCCAGTCACTGGGCAGAGAAACCGGGGTTTGGAGGGAGATGGAGATGCAACTGTAGGGGCACACCCCAAGAGTTCAGGGGACCCCAGTGGGCACAGAGGCCCCTAGAGGGGCTGCTGTGTCCTAGTGTCACCCTCGGCAGGAGAGGACCCCTTGTTCTCATACACTCCTTTCCCCGCTCCCAAGCCAGAGAGTCTGGGCCTCTCTAGTGCCTTTGTTTTCCTTTATCCATCTCGACTGGGTGGGAGCAGGGGTTGTGGTTGGGGATCAGACAGGCTGGCACAGCTGGTGAGGCTCTGTTGGGCCTACCTGTCTGGGACGCCCCTCACCTGTCCTCTGTGTGCTTTCCTTTCCTCACCAGGCGTATGCAATGATGCTGTCCCTCTCTGAGGACACCCCTCTCCACGCCCCCTCCCAGAGCTCACTGGATGCTTGGTTAAACATCACAGGAGCCTCATCAGAGTCTGGAGCCTTTAACCCCATCAACCACCTCTGAGGTCCTGGAGGCCCCAGGGCCAGAGTCCAAAGCCAGGGGATCCAGCTGCGGGAGATGGAGAAGGGGCCAGGGAGAAGCTCCTGACACCTTCATTTTGCCTCGCCCCACCCCCACTTCCAGCCCCACCCACCATGGCTCAAGTCCAGCTTCTCCAAGGAAACTCAGAACCTGAAGGTCCCTCGTCAAGTAGCCGCTGACCTTCACCACCTCTAGGACATGGTCTGCAGTGGTGCAGTGCACAGCCACCCAGGAGCTGTCTATCAGATAACTAGTGGGCAGGGGTGGGCTCTCTATCCCAACAGGAGCCAGTTGGCCCCATCTGGGCGACTGCGTGGTCTGAAGGGGGCAGAACAGAAAAAAGTGGGCGTGTGCTACGGAGAGAGACCTCGCAAATGATTTTTATAATGAAAATTACATGAATAACCCTTTTGGTAATCTTATTGACCAGAGAGTCTATTTAAGCATGTGGGTTTTAAAAATAGACAGTATTTTTTAAAAGAAAAAATCAAAAATGACTTGCAAAATGTTTTTTTTAAAGTAATTTTGCATTGCTTTGAAATCTCGGCAAAGCCCACACCTGCCAGGACATCAAGCACTGCTCGGGTGTGCCCTTTATGATGTAGATAATGGAGAATTTTCTATCCCCGACCCTGTTTGTACAAGCCAAGGTGATTCTGGGTGTCCCTGACAAAGGATAAGGGGCCTGGAGCCGACTGAACAGCATGGTGACTGCACAGGAGTTCTTGGCCGTGGTGCCTGTCTGCAGGTTTGTGGTGGCCTGGTCAGGGAGGTTGTCTCGCCCCATGCGGCCTGCAGAGGAATCCGCCAGCCCCCACCCAAGACCCCCCAATTGTATGGGGAAGTCGGGAGCCGGTGGCTCAGGTCTTCCATGCTGGACACCTAGTGGTCTTTCCCCTTCAGCAGCCCCAGTGCTGGGCCTGACTGCTGCTCTTCCGAAGGCAGGGCTCTGACCTTCAGCCTTCCACGCTCCCCAACCCTGGCAGTCTGATGTCCTTCCCATGGCCACTGAGCATGGGGAGCCTACCACCTGCTCATCACTCCAGGACGCCAAGCACTACGACCTGTGCCTAAGACTCCAGATCAACCAACCGCACAGCCACCACATCTGCTCTTTGCGTGGGTTCCTGGTGAGATGTGGCCAGGAACAAAAGGAGGACCCAGGGAACCTGCCATGGCAAAGAGCAGAGGCAGCACAGCCCCCGGGACCAGATGCCTTGCTCCCTTGGACGGTCATGATGTGTCTACTTCTCTGCTTAGATGGGCTTTAAGTTATTCCCGTAGGGGCCAACTTCAAATAATTTCTTTCTCTGATGGAATTTACCTTCATCTGTATATAACTTGTAGTTTTTCCTAATTCATTTCTTTCCTTATTTTATTTCTTCCTTAACAGTATTTTTGGCATTGGACAACTTATTCTGAAGAAATGATGTTATATAAGTGTGTAGTGAAGGACCAAAACCGTGTGATAAGGTTGTGTGCTGTGTGATCGGTAACCAGGGAGTGGGGTGGTTGTTAATGTGCCAAATACCCCTGCATCCCTTCCTTGAGGAGTCCTGCCATCACCCTTGCCCATTTACCAGACAATCATATGATTTTTGTTAAATTTGAATTTCTAAGACAAGTGTTCTATTTATTTTATTGTTTTGAAGGAAAAAAAAAAAAGGAATAACCCAACAAGAAAAGAGGAGGGAAATCCTTCCTGGATTGCCCTTTAAAAAAGTGAGAGGTAGTATTGTCAGTGTCAACAGCCATGGTGCAAGTGTGTCACGCTACGGGCATGTCAGTGATTCTCTCTGGGAGCAACCTAACATCCAAGCAGGTGTGTTTCGTGAATTCTGTGGCTGTTCTGGGGCAAAGACAATCATCTCTGCTGATGCTGTGTGGTCCAGGCTATGCTGTAGGCCGGACGGGGACATCCCTGGAGATACCACTACCGTGCAGTTCCAGCACAGTTGCATGCACAGGCTGGGGCAGCGGGGACCCTCTTCAGAGGAACTTGCCATGGCTGGCAGTGTAAGGATTCGTGGGCCCAACTGCTCACACTTCTCACAGGTTCATGGCAGGCTCTCAGTGGTGGACTAGGCCTTGGCTTAGGAATTCCAGTTTCCTCTAGGTTGGAGCTAGAGGGGATCCCTGTGTAAGTTCCACCTCAGATATCCGTATGTCCCACTTTTGTAAACCCCAAATTATATGCTTTCTTCTGAGAAAGTAAGATGTGTGCTTCTCCCCCCCCACCCCACCCCCACAGATGTGGCTTTCTATCTCCAAATTGGGGAATCTATCTGGATAGAGACTTCTATGAACCTTTGACAACAGCAGAGCAGCTAAAGTCTTTCCTTTTAGTCCTCTTTGGCACTCCTGACTCCTGTCTTCTTTCTCTAACCATTCTTTCCCCTTCTTAAGCCCCAGCTGTGCCAAGTCCTATCCTTTGCCCACACCCCTCCCACAAAAAAAGTGACGATAGCAAGCCCAGGTTCTCTTGTACAGTCACCCCCTTGGGCCCAGCACTTGGAATTTGAAGGACTTTGTCCTTGACCCTCTGACAGAGACAGCACTTATCCTCAACTTTCCTGTAGTGCATCCCCAACATGCTGCCTCCATTCGGCATTGCCCCCAAACAGTAAGCTCTGCCTACCTGACATCTCTGCACTCTTGCAGGGCCCATCTGGCTCAAGCCAAGCATCAGGAGGCACAGGAGACCTCTTAGGGTCAGGGAGCTGGACAAGGTGTGAGTTCTAAGATCCACTGGAGAACCAACACAACAGGGCTGTGTTGGCCCATTGCCAGGCAGCATAGAAAGGCAGGACAAGCGTCCAGCCAAGACTGTTTCCCCAATGTTATACTTCCAGTTGTTGCTACTTGCCTCTCAAAATAGAAATTCATAAGGAGGCCCCCGAGTCTGCATTCCCTCCAGCCCCTGACAAGGCCACACTCTTCCCCTGTTACTTCAGCCTTTCTTAGGAAGATCAGGTAGGAAACATAGGGCTTCACCATCCTGCAGGCCAAGTAAGACACAGAGCATCCCCGTGCAAACCCAGGAATGGGTAAGCACCACACGGCTGAGCCTGCCCAGCCTGAGGGGCCCTGCTTTGTAAGACCAGGAGAGCAGATGATCTACCCAGACCTTGACTGACACAGACCATCAGAGTCCCGACTCAGAGCCCTTGCCTTCCTCTGCCTCATCTGCTTTCCCAGTGAGTGTTTGTGAAGTACTTGCTTAAATACGTATTACATGTTTCAGACACAAAGCTCGAAGCACTGGATTATGGTCCCTGTCCTATCCCCCATCTCCCTGCTCAAGTGAGCTGTTCACTGTGCTGTTCCAGGTAGGGAAGAGGAGACCCGCTGTGCTCTGCTGGGACAGGAGGGTGTGAAGCCTGTCCCAGAGGGATGGACCACACTCCCTCTGGCCATCGGACACTGGGACACTCCTGTCCACAGAGATCAGCCAGGTATCAAAAGCCATGAAAACTGTCTCTGTAGCCTTGAGGGTCACGGTGACAAGACATTCTTGAATCATTTCCGGATAATCATTTCCTTTCTCTCACCATTCCAGTCATTTGTTTGTTTAATTCCTTTCTGTCACCTATTCAGATCACCACTTCTAGGAGGGGAAAGGTTGAGTCCAGAAAGGCAGCTTGAATTTCTAGATGTGTGATTCACTTGCAAATGGAGGAAGGTGGGGATTTTCTCCGGTGCCTGCTGCAGCATGGGGGAAATGGGCCCTGGTGTCAGAATAAGTAACTTAAAGCCTGTGCGTGTGCGTGTGCGTGTGCGTGTGCGTGTGCGTGTGCGTGTGCGTGTGCGTGCGCGTGCGTGTGCGTGCGCGTGCGCGTGCGCGTGCGCGTGCGTGTGCGTGTGCGTGTGCGTGTGTGTGTACTTTGAACCAATAGTATATAAATAAATAAATATATATATATATCCCTGACACCTGCGAGAATCTTGAACCTGTAAGAGTGTTGCCATTGTTACATTCAGATCTGATTCAGTTTGTTTTCTGTTTTGTTTTGTTATGTTGTTTTTCTTTTAGAACTATATAGTGTTGAGAAAGAAATCAAATGTAAATGTCTGGTTTTCATATAATGTTTAAAAAAATTTAAAACCATTGAGGAGGAGGCTGGTGTCTGTCCTCGCCTCCTCCCTTGTAAATTGCTGTTGTGTTGATAAGCTGTGCATGGCTCGTGTTTAGCGGTCATTATTGTGTCTGTTTGTGAAATTTTTATTACGAGGAAAATCCCGTAGATGCACTTATTGAATATGTAATTAGGGTCTAAGTCAAGGCCAGGAGGCCCGAAATGCCCATGAAAATGGACCACAATTCCTGATGACTATGGAAATCGCCGTGGGAGAATCATGAATTAAGAAGACACGATGTAGAGAATAGTCAAAAGTGATTTTTGCAGATCTCTTTCTGAGGCTTGTGGCAAAGACAGATGTACTTGTGTAGAGATTTCTGTAAGGTAAAAAGCCAGGAGCGGCTGGCTTGGAGGTCAATGCTGTAGAATAGGACGGACTGGATACCAAATGTAATCTTTCCAATGCTACAATGAATTTATACATGAGATTGATATGCAATAAATCTGTGTGTTTTTTTAAGTCTCGTTGAAAGTTTCACTAAGGGGAAGCCTGACCTCTGAAGAGGAATAGGAGGGGTGACCTCCCCAAGCCTAGACCAAGTAGGTCCAGGACTAGGCAGTCACCCTCTCAGCTAGAGCAGAGACCTGGCCATGTTCACTTCCTTTGCGTTACACCCAGGTGTGCCTGGAGCTGCCCCTGTGGATGAACAGGGTTGAGCAAAGACCCTAGGGCTATTGGTGAGCAGACTTGGCTTCCCCAGGGTTTCTCTGGCCTCACCCAGGGTGCCTCTCCTATGGAGACCCAGGGATGTCCCTCCCTCTGCAGTCCTACCTCCCGAGCATTGTTCTGGAGCTTGATTCAGATGATTCAAATGATCCCCAGCTTGATTCTGCTTGGGTGGAGAAGCCTGCAATGAGTAAACCTGAAAAGATGAGTGCCCACTGTCTAAGCCTGGCAGTCCAAGAGTAGCTCACCATGCATCTTAAGGCAGAGGCTAGCTCACGTCTTAGGTGAGCAGTCTTGCCTCCCACTGCCCGCCTCTGCCCAGGGTCCCTGACTTTCTCCTTGGCATCTTCTCCCTGCCCCAGGTGAGTTGTCCTTTCTCTTTTTCTTTTCTTCCACAGCAAGTCTGGCTGGTTTGGAGCAGTAGTGCCGAGCAGTAAATGATTTTGCTGCAGATCCAAGGTTGCAGGCCCTGCCTTCCAGAAAGTGCCAGGGATAACCCCTTAAGAGGACTTGTCTTGGGTTGCTGGGAGAGCCCAGAGGTAAAGCCTTGCCTCAAAGCCCAGTGACCTGAGTTTGGTCCCTGAGCACCCTCATGGTAGCAGGAGAGACCTGAGCACCTCAAGTTTCTGCTAACCGCCACACTGCCATGACGTGCATACACTCACACACAATGAATAAACGTTGCCTAATTAAAAGACCCTGTTATGAGGGGCCTAGGCTAACAAAATTGACCTTGGACATGCCTGACACTGCCGTCATGAGCTTTAAGTAACGGGCTGTCTCACCTGCTCCTGGAGCTGCCCTTTGACCTCCCAAGACTCTTTGCCTCTTTTCTGCCTCCTGTCTTCAGCTGCCTCAGGACTCATTCCAGCCACCCACTGGCCCTGCCTTTGGCTTCCCCTCTTCCATCTGACCACAGCGATGGGGCTCTTGGGCCTCACACCTCCCATCCAGACCCACCCATCACCACCATTCCCAAGTACGACACTGACACACTGCTGAACACAAGGCAGGTGTCTAGACTCCATTCAGCAGCTGGATGTGCCAGTAGGGGTGAGGCCCCGACTGCATGGCATCTCTGCTCTGGGAGACGGCGGCCTTCGAGAAGCTGTTGGTGCCTGCAAAGGGCTGGGTGCAGCCCCGGAAAAGGCTACTGCATCAGTGCCTGGATGGGTGGAGGACTGCAGGGATGGTGGGTGGAGGACTGCAGGATGGTGGCTGGAGGACTGCAGGATGGTGGCTGGAGGACTGCAGGATGGTGGCTGGAGGACTGCAGGATGGTGGCTGGAGGACTGCAGGATGGTGGCTGGAGGACTGCAGGATGGTGGGTGGAGGAGTGTATGGTTTGCTCTTTGAACCACCACTGAACAGGGATTCTGTGATTTCCTGAACCTCCAAAAGTTCTCTGTGTTCTGATGAATGTCACCAGGCGTAGGGTTCTGAGGACCCCCGATCAGCAGTTCCCTGCAGCCTCCAGAGGAGAAGAAATGGAAGTTGATCTTGGCATAAGATCCCGGATCCAGATCTGGGGTGCCAAGCCCTTGTATTTTCTTAACACCATCAAGCCAAGTGTGGGGAGGGAGGGGCAGCACTAAATGTCTCAGGTTGTTTTCCTTCCCGCTGTGATTGACGAAGTGCCAATGAGATCTTAAGCCTGGATGGTCAGCTTTGGGGTTTGCCGGGGAGTCTCGGGCCCCGAGTGACTTGAAAGGCTCTGCTTTGGGAAGTACATTTCCGTCCTCTGTGAACCACCAAGCTGACAGAAGGCCACACTCCCAAGAGTGGTTCTCCCAAATGGCATGACAGTGACCCACAGATTCCCCCATAATGGTGCTTCCCAGAGCTCGCCACACTGGGGCTCCAGTGGAGTGAAAACTGTCCCGTTTTGTCCAACCTGGCAGCCTTGCTCCTCATTAGCCCGGGAGAGAGAGGAAAACTCGGTGGAATCGGAGAGGGGCCGATAATGGCTGTATTGTTGAAAGAGCCCCAGAGGGAAAGGGAACAGCGGCTGACAGAAGATTGCTGACAAGTGGACTTTGTCTTCTCGCAGCCCGGTCCCCACATAAAAGACCGAGGAAAAAGGCCCCATTTTGGGAAAGGGGGGATGGGGTATTAAGAGGAGAAAAAATGTGTCAAAGAAGAATCTGTTTTCTGGGAAGAGAGGGGCTTTTCATTCCCACTCAGCTTCCCTCTAGGCCAGGGAACTGCTGGCCATTTGCAGGGAAACTATTTTAGGGAGCCCAAAACCTTATTTCTCATGCAGCAAAAGTTTTCCACAGCACAAGCTGTGCCATGCTTTGGGGTACCATAGCCAGGACGAGGGCTGTGAGTTTCTGCAGTTGAGAAAGCAAGTTCCTGCTGTGTAGGTTGCCCAAGGAGCTCTGGGATGTGAGGAGTCCCCAGCCATGAGCCTAGACTGCAGCCCTGCTGGGGAAAAGCACATGTCTCTCTGCCAGGCTGGACAAGGCCATATCACAGCTCCATCTATTCCAAAGGCAAAGTGTGGAGGAGAAAGTCTGGTGGAGGCTAGAGCCAGATTCCACAAATCAAAGGTGGGGACAACAGACCCACAGAGGGGCCAGAGCCCGCCATGGCCTGACAGAGGGAGAAGACCCTAGGAGGGTTTTATAGCTCCTGAATTCCTAACCCCAGCAGGGAAACAGTAGGTTACAGAAAAATGGGGAGGTGGCAGAGTGGGATCAGGGATCAGGATTAACAATGCAGTGCAACTCGTATCCATCAATCAAAGGTCTGCAGTGCTGTGTGCTGTGTGCTGTGTGCATGAACCCAGTCTCTGCAGTATGACCCCAACCTCTGTAGTGCAGTGTGCTGTGTGTGCATGAACCCAGTCTCTGTAGTATGACCTCAAGCCCTGCAGTGCTATGAACTGAACCCAGCCCCTCTGCAAGAGCAACAAGTGCTCTTAAGCACTGAGTCATCTCTCCAGCCCCTAGACTTAGTATTTTTAGAGCCATTTAAAGCTTACAACAAAGTTCTCAGAAATAACAGATGTTTAGCTCATGTCCATGTCCCCCACGCTCCCCCAAGGTGGACATAGGCCCTACCAATGACCAGTTTGTTACAAACATGGACAAACACTGCCACTGATGGGTAATGTACTGTGTATGTTTATCTTATTGATTGTTAAATAAAATACTGTTTGGCCAATGAGACAGCAAGTTAGATGGGACTAGGAGTCAAAGAGGATTCTGGGAAATGTAGTAGAGAAGTGGTGATCCAGGCAGAAAGTGACATAGCAAGGAGACTCATATTTAAGCAAAGGAGAAACAGGAAGGGTCTCTCTTTTCCCCTCCGCTCCTGCTCCAGCAGCACAATGTGATCCACCTGCAAGGAGGGACGCCAATAAGGCATCCTCTATAAGATTAGTCTTATAAAATATATAGGTTTATGATAGTTAAGACTGAGCTAACAGATGAGAATCCTAGTCATTGGCCAAGCAGCATTGTATCTAATACAAGTTTCTGTGTATTAATTTGGGCCTAACTCAGGCGGGCGGCTGGCGTAAAGCTCACATGTGGCGGTGGGGCTCAGGCGCTTTTGGCTGAAATATTTATCGTAATATGCCACATTGTCACTTGTACCTACTGTAAGACTCTGTTGGTGATGTAAGTTCTGATTTGTCCTGTTTCTTCAGATGTCTCATTTGTCCAGTGTTCTTCAGATTCCTTGGTTGATTGCTTTTATTCTCCTGGAAGACAAAACAAAACCCTGCCCCAACCCTAACTTTGGGGATTTTTCCTTTTTGACAGGGTACATCTGATCAAATGAAAAGTATTTGTTGTAAAAGGAGATTTTCCCATCTAGTCTGGGTCACACTGGACCCATTTTCCTCTGCCCATTGTGTCTCACAGCCACTTAAGAAATAACCACTAAGAAGCTGGGCATTGGTGGAGCACACCTTTAATCCCAGCACTCAGGAGGCAGAGGCAAAGGCAGAGGCAGAATCAGGTGGATCTCTGTGAGTTCGAGGCCAGCATGGTCTACAAGAGCTAGTTCCAGGATAGACTCCAAAACCACAGAGGAACCCTGTCTCGAAAAACCAAAAACAGAAAAGAAAAGAAATAACCACTAAGAGACAATATTTTTATACTTGTTTGGTCATTGGCTTATGCTTCTTACTGGCTAGTTCTGTCTTAATTACTAACCCATAACTATTAATCTGTGTATCTCCATGTGGCCTGATCTTTCTTGAGAATGCCAGAGCATCCAACCTTCCCGGTGGCTACATGGCATCTGTCTGACTCCACCTACTACTTTTCTCTGTCTCTGTTCGGATTTCCCTCCTGGCTAAATCCTACCTCTCCATTGGCGGAAACAGCTTTGTTCATCAACCAATAAGAGAAACATATGTTCACAGTGTACAGAAAGCCATCCCCATTACATTTGTTAGTCTTATAAGTTAGTTTAAATTGAACAGCCATGCTGTTTGATGAACTATCGCCTTTCCTAATCAAGAGGTCTCTCCTGTTCAAATCTAATCTTTATCAATTTTGAATGGTAATCATAGCTTTTCTTATTCTGTAGAAACAAAAGCAAAACTCTTCCCCAATGTAACAAATACCTTGGTTTCCATTTTGAAGTCAACAACCCTTAAAGTATACAGGCTGATTTAATTCAGCAGGCTTGTCTATTATCCAATGTCTTTCCACAACTGCTGTTGCTTTTACATTAGCATTTAAAAATTTTAAAGTCAATAAAACATTGTGTAATCTATCTCTTGGGGTCTTTATTACCCCTTTCTGTTTATTAAGCATATCTTTTAAAGTATAATTAGCTCTTTCTATAGTGTTGTGTGGTATACCTCTAATATGCTTTGCATTGTAACATGCAAAAAAAAAAAAAAAAAACCTGCTTCATTTTACTAGAAATATATGCTAGAGCATTTTCAGTCTAATTTATACAGGTATTCCCATTATGGCTATCACTTCTTGAGGTGGTTTGAAAGAAATTGGCCCCCAAAGGAGTGGCACTATTAGGAGGTATGGCCTTGTTGGAGGAAGTGTGTCACTGTGGTGCAGGCCTTTTCTCAGGCTTCGCTCAGGGAAAGTCAGTCGGCTTCCTGTTGCCTCTGAGTCAAAATGTAGGGCTCTCAGCTCTAGGACCACGTCTGCCTCCACTCAACCATGTTCCCTGCCATGATGGTAATGGACTGAACCTCTGAAACTGTAAGCCAGCCACCCCAATTACCTGTTTCTTTATAAGAGTTGCTGTGGTCATGGTGTCTCTTCACAGCAAAAACAAAACAAAACAAAAACAAAAAAACCAAGATTCTTCTGATAAATGTGTGATTACAGAATCAACCTCTCCAGAACTCAAAGCAGTTGCCCATTGAAATCCTGAATATGTATCTATGGTATGGTGCACATACCTTAGTTTTCTAAACTCTGCAAAGTGAAACACATCCATTGACCAAATTTCATTTCTTTAGTATCTTTTGGGTTACTTCCAGGACAAGTAGGATATTTCCTTATAATGTCCTTGCCTTGTCAAGTAATAGAAAAACCTTTCTTCAAACCTTTGCGGTTAACATGGTGTTTCTTATGAATTTCTGAGGTTTCTAGCACATTTCCTATCAATAACTGATCAATTTCATCACTACCTGTGCTAGAGGGCCTGGTAGACCCATATGGGATTATGGTGTTATACACAAGAGATAATTTCTATTTCTGATTATTTCTTGTAATTGAATAAATATCAAAGTTAATTCTGAATCATCTGAATAAGATTAGTGGTTTCAATATGTTAAAAAAAAACCTCTTTCTGCATATTAAGAGGTTCAGGAAAATCTAATAACACTATGAGAATATCATATAATTCTCATTTTGAACAGCATTATAAGGACTTTATACCACTTAATATTCCTGACTTACAAGCTGTATTTCCTGATCTATTTGCATCAGTATAGAATGTAGGGGCCCCAGATTGGTGTTCTTCTTACTATGTGATGGAGGATCCAATTAGCTGTTTTTATTAACGGAAATCTCTTGCTTTTGGCATATTTGGGAATCTCTCTTGAGAAATTACTACAAGCTCTTTGCTAATGTTCATTTTCTGTCCATAATGAGGCAATTTCAGCATTAGTAAAGGGTCTATTCCTGATCATTGATGAAGTCTCAATTTCCCCTTCAGAATCAATTCAGAAAACTTTTCTGTGTAGGTCTTTAATTTTTAACTCTGTTTGTGACAGCAAGCCTTGTGATCTCATGCCCTGTGTTGGACACCAGATGAAACATTTAATTACTTTTTAATCAATAAAAGCTCAGGAGTCAGATATTAGTGTAAGAATCTGAATGATCAGAGAAGCAGCGAAGTGACCAGTGACCCCCCCCCCTTCCTTCCTTGGTCCAAAAGAGTTAAGAATCTTCCTAAGCCACACCCTACTATTTCCTGTGTCTATATGTTTTCGGTCCTCCAAAACCCCTGTGGCTAATTTTGGTCAGCGAGTAGTAGCTCCGCCCTCTGATTCAAAGTAAACTTTACTGGCAGTCTTGGGAGTGTCAGAATGTATCAAAATATTTCACAACAATTATCATCTATCGTGTTAGATAGATCTGACTAGATCTGACTCATTCATGTTTTGTAAAAGACTATTGCCTCTGTGTTCATGAGGGATGTTAGTCTGCAGTTCTGTGGGAGGTTTTCATAATGTGTTTAATATTGATTTTAGGATAATAGCGGACACATAGTGTGAGATGGGCAATGTCTGTTTTTTCCTGAGTCCTTGATATGCTCTATGTAAGGGGTATAGTAGGTAATTACCAATACGGAGTCAGGTAGAAATATAAGGGTATTTAATAGGGAAAAGCCTTACTTACAGAGCGGACCAGCCAGCCGGTGGTAGTCTGTACAACAAGAAGCAAAGAGAAACCGAAACCGAAAATGCAGTCCCCCTACTCACTCTGACCACGCCCTCACAAGCCCTCAGGTACTCCTGTAGCCAGCCCCTAAGAAGGCGTGGCTACAGCTTCCCCTACAAAGGGGAATATTATTTCTTCTGTGGGGTTGGATGTTAAGCTGCATTCACCGGTAACACCTTCAGGGCCTGCAGGGTCCTCTTCAGAAATGCGTTTGTTTGCTTGGAGCTGCAGAATGTATTGGTTTCTTTACTCAGTAAATCAAGGGGCTTGCTGCCAAAGCCTGACAACCTGAGTTGGAGCCATAGAACCAACATGGCGGAAGGCAAGAACTGACCCCCACAACATGCCCCAAGGCATGTCTGTCCCCTCACACTAAGCAAAAAATGTGATTTATTTTTTTACTCTTAATTCTTCATAGACAAAATTCCATTTAGATAATTTGTGGTTATGCCTGTTCTGATGATTAGCACCTTTAGAGGGACTTGGCCACTTCCCTTAAGTTGTTGAATCTACTAGCAAAGTTCCCCTAACGTTTTACGGTCTCTGAGATCTGTGGTGAGGGCTCTCTCTCCTCCTGATACTCCATCATTTGAGTCTAACCTCTTTTTTTTTTTTTTTAAGCAGTCTAAGGTTATCAATTTCATTGAATTGTTCAAATAGTATCTCCGCTATTCATTGATTTTTTTATGATATAGACTGGTCTCCTGTTACATTATCTTCTGATAATTTATTACTTTATTTCTCCTGTTGACATTGGTTTCATTTTGCGCTTTTTTAAAAAAAATATTTGAAGATAGAAGTTTAGATCATGGATTTGAAACATGTCTTATTTTTCAAATACCAGCGTTTAAAACTAACCATTGCCTTTGAGGAGCCAAGTTATAAAAGGACTGTGAAACTTCATCTTATGGCCTGTAGTCCAAGGCAGCCAGGGTGGGAGCTTAGGTAGGACAGGTCCTCTACTGTGTTTTGAGCTTTTTCTATCATTTGATTTACTGACCTTTACAAATATCAGAGTTTAGCATCATTACGTTTATTTTTTAAAAGCATCCTTCGAAAAATTGTTTAAAGCATGAAAGAGCTCTCAATATTAATGCATGTGTTTGTTCCTCTAGTGGGCTTCTGTCCCTCTGTGGACCTGAAATTGCATGCACATGTGTGGGGGTGCCTTCAGAAGCCAGAGAAGGGTATTGGATCTCTTGGAGCTGGTGTTGTAGGTCGCCCATCATGGGTGCTGGAAATCAAACTCGGGTCCTCTGGAAGAGCAGCAAGTGATCCTTATTTCTGAGTCATCTCTCCTGTCCCTGTAATTTGATTATTTTTTTTTACTTGAAAATATATTCTTCCCTTACACGATACATCCCAACTACAGTTTCCCCTCCCTCCACCCCTCTAACCATCCCTCCCCTCCCCTCTCTCCCAGATCTACTCTCTCTCCATCTCCCATCAGAAAAGAGCAGGATTCCAAGAGAAAACAGCCAAACATAGCAAAACAAAATGCAATAAATCCTTACAACAAAGCTGGACAACAGCAGGGGAAAAGTCTCAAGAGCAGGCAAAAGCATCAAAGACAAACCCGCTCCCACAAAAACACCAAGCTAACAGCCACAACATGATGGGGGAGGTCCTTCTGTATGCTGTGAATATATGTTTCTCTTATTGGTTTCATAAAACATAGATTGGCCAATAGCCAGGCAGGAAATGTAGGTGGGACTACCAGACTAGGAGAATGCCGGGAAGAGGAGGAGAGAGTTGTGAGGGCAATGGTTAGCTACCAGGAAGATAGGACTGTGGGCACTCTCCAGTAAGCCGAGACCATGTGGACATACTTAGATCAACAGAAATGGGTTAATATTTAAGAGAGGGAGCTAGGCAGTAAGAAGTCTGAGCCACCAGCCAAACAGCTTATAATTAATATAAGCCTCTGGTGTTTGTTAGGAACTAAATAGCTGCAGGACCAGGTGGGACAGAAACTCTGTCTACAACATATACACAGAGGACCCTGTGCAGACCTCCTGCGGGCCCCATGCTTGCTGCATCAGTCTCTATGAGCTCATGTGAGCCCTGCTGAGTTGATTCTGTGGGCCATGGTCCCCTGGTGTCCTCCATCCCCTCTGACTCCTATTTTCCTGCCCCCTCTTCTGTGGGGTTGCCCAAGCTCCCATCTGCTGCCAGAGGGAGCCTCCGATGAGGACGCAAGGTGCACAGATCTGGAACTGTGTCTTTTCCCCTGCTGACACCCCCCCCCCCGCCGCAGGCAACGTTAGAAGGACCAATGTTGTCTCCCTTTGGCCCTTTCACTACACTTTAGATCATGCTTTTGGTTTCTTTACATTCCTGGACAGAACTGGGGTACAGCGCAGCAGCAGGGCCTTTACCGTGCACAAGGCCCTGGGCTCAGGCACACTCGCATTCACACGTGCCAGTGCCTATTCATGTCAGGTGCATATGCATGGTGGATGCCTCAAAAGCCCCCCCACTCTTCCATCACATGCATTGTTCCCGGCTCTGTTTCTGATGACTGGCTTTTCCCTTCTTTCTGGGTCCCAGCTTCCTTCTTTTTCCTCACTGTTGCACCTGGCACTGGACTTGTCAACCTCACACATTGCTAAGATTCTCCTTTTGACCAGCCTTTCACTAGTGATGACTGCTGTGCTTACAGGCTCTTGACGTCTGTGGATTCACCCGGCTCTCAAAGGCCTCTTTACCCTGAGTGTGAGGTAGAGCATCCCCCACAGACCCCCACCCCGCGCCAGGATAGCTTTGCTGAAGGCAGGATGGGGCTGCTTTGGTTGAGTTGCTGCTGGTCAGCATGTTTCTTCACTTCAGGTAACTAGAATCAGGTGTCTCCCATCTATGAGGATACTGGGTGTGGCCTAGCCCACAGGCCTCAGTGTTGGGCGTCCTGCAGGGGTGGACATGAATAAATAAAAGATCCAGAGACTGATACTGGAGTTCAGACTTCAAACTGAAAATCAGAAAAGCAAAGTAGCTGGCCACTAGTTCTTACTGCTACCTTAGGCTGAAGGGGCTGATCCTGCTGCCTCTCCTCAGTGTAGCTGGAGAATCCTGACACTGAATGTCTTCCTATTCTCAATGTGTCTGACACTGACACCTTGCTCCTGCCTTACATACCTCCCTAATGCTGGAATTAAAGGCAGGTGATCCCAGGTGCTGAGATCAACTTTGTGTGAGCTGTTTCTCTTTGGGACTGGATCAATTTTGTGTAGATCTGGGTGGCCTTGGACTGACAAGAGATCCATCTACTTCTTAACCCTGAGTCCTAGGATTAAAGGTGTGTACCACCACCTCCTAGCTTCTGGCTAGCTTTAATAGATCATAAATAATATAATACCATAGGCGGTGGCTACTGATGGGCACTGGCCAAATGCTATGAAGGATGGAAGGCCAGAATCAACCTCTTCTCCCCAACCAGGAATCCTGGGGAGCAAAGAGGCCCCTAGGACAGGCTGTATAGGTGTCCCAGCCACAGCTCAAGCTCCAGACATGAGTTCTGCACAGGCTTTGACCCAGCACCCTTCCTGAGGGTGAAAGTAGATAAAGACAGCTCTGGCACTTTCCCATTCATACCCTTAAACTTATCTAAATGAGATACCTGAGTCTGAGCATCACCTTCCATACCCAACCCTATATATTAGAAACCAACCCTATGTAGGATTATTATCCCTTAACACCAACAGTAGGGAAAGGGGGCGTTGTTTTTTTAGGATTACTTCCTGCTTAAATGGGACAATGTTGACTCTATGGGATACTGTAGGAAAAAGAAATTAAAGTAATGACAAGTTTCAATAGGACTAACAGTAACATTTATAGTTAGTCTCTATAGGAGATGCTTAAGTGTACACCCTCTCATAATTGTTATGCTCTCATGGTTGCATTCCCCAGCATGTGTACATACAAACAAACATTTCTCTGCTAACTGTTTATGTTTGAGTCCTACACAGCCAATGAAGACCTGCCTGACAGCAATCCCTAAACACCCTGGAAAGAAAATGGGCCACACCTCCTCGACTGCACTGGATCCAACTTGCTCCATTTCAACTGACACTCCGGCCAGAGGTTCGGGTACTGACTTCAATCAAGTTGAGGATTTCAAGCGAGATCTTCAATCAAGTGAATTCCATCTAACATGGACTGGATACAATTCATTCAAGACTCTTACTATACTAACATTTTCTTCCTACAGGACCCCACATGACTATCATCGTCCCATTTCAGCAGGAAGTAACTTGGAGAATGCTATGCCCCCTTTCCCCATTGTTGTCACTTAGAATAGTGTATATACCTAGTTAGGGATATCTTCCTATTGTTTATGGTTGGGATTGGAAGGAGGTGTTCAGGCTTGGACACCTCTTTCAGATGGCTTTAGGGTTTAGTTAAAATAGATAGTTAGGATGTGACATAAGCAGATTGTTGTATCTTCTTATACTTTAAACTGTTAAGTTTTAATCCTCTTTTAGACTAAAAGGGGAATTGTAGGGGAAGCTGTAGCCACGTCTACTTAGGGGCTGGCTACAGGTGTGCCTGACCACGCCCTCACAAGCTTTCGAGGGCGTGGTCAGGGGACGTAGGGACTGCGTTTTCGCTTTCGGTTTCTCTTTTGGGCTTTCGTACAGACTGCTGCCACGCCAGCTGGCTAGGTCGCTCTGTAAGTAAGGCTTTTCCCTGTTAAATACCCTTGTATTTCTACCTGACTCCGTATTGGTAATTTCCCACCATAGTCCTTATCTGAAGCTCTAGCCAGAGTGTAATAAGAAGGTGCACCGTTTCAGCTAGCTAGTCTGGAGTTGTCTAAAGCAATATAGTCCCAAACCAGTTTTAGGGTGGTGTTTGTCAATTCAAAGGCATCAAGTTGGATCAAGTGGAATCGATGAAGTGGTGTCCCATCTTCTTTCTGGAGAGTTCAAAGATTGCTGTTAGGAAATGTTATTGTTCCTTGTGGAAAACTTAAGCATTAATATCAACACAGGAGTTTCAACTTTTGTAGGTTTGTATGCTGAGAAAGGCAACAATAAGGATGAAAATAAATATAAGGGAAATTAGGATTTTAGAGAACTGAGTTTAGACAAATGACAGCTCCTAGATTTTGTTTTCTTCTGCCTTACACCAATTGGCTTCTTGATATAAGACAGAAACTCTGAATTTTATTTTAACAACATGATTGGATTTAGAGGAGGAAAGCCAAATCCAACTCCAAAGCCAGCATTGGTTTACATGAGTTGGGACTAAAAGAGTACTAGGAAGTAAAGGGAAATAGATTTTTGTACAGAAATAGTTCACCAGAATAGATATTGGCACCATATGTCAGATTCTTCTTTGTTTGATGGTTCTTTCTGGATAGCTATCCTCTCTTCTTTAGGTACCTACATGTTCAGTGTCTTTTGGCTTTTTGAAGATGGGTGTTTTCTGTTTTCCTGTAAAGACAAGAACAGAACACTCCCCCTACCTTTGAGAGGTCTCCATACAACTCATGGGATATACCTTGGGGGATGACCTATCATTTCTCCTCATCAAGAGGTTTCTCCTGTTCAATTCGGATCTTGATCAACTTTGACAGTATCCAAAGCTTTTTGTTTTCTTGAGCTACATATGATTACAAGCATTTAATATTGTCATCCTTAGATATTATCTGAATGGCATGTAATTCTGGAAACAATGTTCTCTCTGCTAGCTTGTAATTATCCTCAGACATGGAACAAATTCTTTCTGTAATTTTTTTCAATCTGATGCTCCAGTCTTTGTATTTTATTTGTCGAGTGATCAGACACGGAACGAGCTGTTTCTGTTAGTATGTTAATGTTATCTTGCATTGTTCCTATTTTGGTCACTGAAGCAATAGACGTGGAACAAATTCTGTCTCCTACTTGGCCATTTTTATGTTCCATGTTTTGCATTCTGTTTGTCAGACCTCCGTTTTCAGTATCCTGAATCCTTCTTTCTAAGTTGTCACTGTTTGCTTGTAAGATCTGAATGGTTTGTACAAATTCCTTATTCTTCGCTCTATTCTCAAACCCCTTCTTTAAGGATAGTGTATGGATGAATCTAATTGCCATTATTAAGAATAGGTATATTCTGGGTAGGTCATAATCCTCTTCTAAGATCCCATCCATATAAGAAACAAAACGATTCCTAACGTCCTGTATTGCAAGAGTATCCGCCATTGGTATAGAGTAGTTTATCTTATTATTCGAAATGCAATGCTTACCTTCACTAATATCCTAGCCTCGGAACTGTGGTGTTCTCTTTCAATTGTAGATCTCAACTTGCAGTAACTATGTTTGACCAGCAGGAGGCATGTGTGTACCGCCAAGCAGAGTCCAGCTGCCGGGATGGTCCCCTGGTCCCAAATTGATTCTGTGAATTCTAAATGGCTCTCAAACAAGTTTAGAACAGGTGGGATTTTGTTTTAAAAAGGAGGAGGAAACGCAAATAGCAGGGACCTGCAGAGCTGGAAGTGCGGGGAACTGAGCGATCACCACAGCAGATACACACAGTGGGACTGCGCGGGCCGAGCGGTTAAGCCGCAGTGACGGCTGGGATAAGTGGTGAAGCCACCGCTCCATGGGGACCGAGCGCGGTCGCAACTAAACCCCGGTACAAGCGGTCTTCAGGGCTAGTTGGGCGACAGGGGGAGGGAGACACACAACCCCAGGCCACGAGACTCAGTATAGTAAACAGGTTTATTCGGGGAGAAATCGCTTACACGCGATGCAGATGACCGCTGCAAGTCCCTGCTCCAAGGATCAACACCGGCTGCCCTCCGACCGAAAGCAAGAGAGAGCGAGCCTGTCCTGGACCCCAGACCAAATATCACACGCTCTCGAATGCACCTGCGACCACTTGGGCGTGGTCAGCGCCACAGATGAGGCTGAGTGGACCTCTCCTACAAAGGCCTGGTGGGTTGATACCAAGGCCCCATGGGCTTTTCCTAAATTGGAGAAAGGTGACCCCCATTGCAGCCTACCAAATCCCCTTAACAACCTGTGGTCCTCCAGGAGGAGTCCCCCATCTGAAAGGTTCAGGCATTATGCTGGCCTGCCCCTGTTACCTGGTGGAACAGGCAGTACCCTGGTCAGCCCAAGGTTCCATGGGAACTGAGTCTGCACGCAGGTGCAGAGGACCCCCCTTTAAAAAGACAGATCCTTGCCCATTTACTCTCTCTGCTTCCTCGCTGCTTCCTCTCTACTCTCTCTCTCTCACCTATGCTGTCTCTCTGCCTCTCTATGGCGACCGGCCATGAGGTCAGCCATTTACCCTGTTCTCCTCTTCTTAGTCTCCCTACTCTGCCGGGCCTTATAATAAACTTATAGTCAGCATGTCTCATGTTTCAGCATTTCTCTTTTCTTCTTTTTAAACAAAAGAACACCATCCGCTTTGGGGGGGGGGGATCCTCTGTGTGTGCCTTGCCATGTGCGTGTTTGCCAGGCATGGTGCTGCACACCTTTAATGCCAGCACTGCAGAGGCAGAGGCAGCCTGTGCAGAGGCAGCCTGTGTTACACAGCGAGACCCGTCACTTTAAAAAAAAAAAAAAGGAGTGTTTTTGGTCTGTCAATTCTGCCTGCACTGTTGGAGTTTTCCCTGCTATTAACTGTTTTGTGATTGAGGGTTTTTTGTTTTTGTTTGTTTGTTTGTTTTTTCCTGTCTTTTAATTCTTTAAGGGTCAGGTACTCACGGAGGGTGTCATGAGGCAGCGCTGAGCAGGGGCTGGCATGCAAGGCCTTACTGGGAAGCTGGAGTGAAAGGCCTCCCTACCTGGCCTTGGCCTTCTTCGGGGCGTCAGTCTTCCACTTGGCCTGTTTTTCCATCAGGCTTCAGCTCCCCCTTTTCATTGGTCAGTGTGCTCCGAACACCCAGGCAACTTCAAGGAGGTTGGGCTTGGTGAGCGGTGAGCGCAATACCCAACAATGGCCTCAGGGGGTCAGCAACAATCCACCTTTCCCAGAAGCCGCCTAGCAGCACACCAGCTGGCTACCCAAGGAGTTCCAGGGCGCAGGGTTCAGTCCACAGGTCACCCTGAGCTCCTCATCTTCTTCCAGTGTGACTGATGCCCATTGGACCTGATCCTGTGGCCAACTTGCGCCCTGTCCAGATGATATCACACCGGAAAGAGCAGAGGATGGCGCAACCAAACCACCTAGCTTCAGGGATGAGGTCGGCAGAAGATGAGGGCACAGGAGGACCGCCGGCCAGGCACACCCCTCACACTGAATCGCCAAGGAAGTGCCAAGCTAGAATCTCCAGAATTATCCCTCTCAGAAACGTGGCGCTCAAAGAGGCAAGCTCTTGGGCAACACCATCTGGGCCACTGCATGGAGAACCATGTGTGTGTGTGGGGGGGGACCAGGGTGTGAGGTCACAGATCTTTCCTGAAATTAGATGACATAGGTAGGACAGGAAGGGAACCAGCATACACTAAGGCTTCTGGATGTGTCCCAGGATCTCGGGTTACACCAGGGTCACCAGGTGTCCTTGTCACACTCAGCCCTGAGTTCTGCACAGTGAGCCAGGCAGAGAAAGAGCCACAGTAAGATCTGGCTGTATTGACAGGTAAGAGAGAAAAGCTCATCATTGCCCCCTCCTCTGAGTCTGCTGTGATGACCCTGTTTTGAGGTGTCTTGGGAATGTCAAACCATGAGTTCAGTGTTGCATGAAGAAAAACTGAAATGCCAGGTGCAGTGGTGCCTGTCTCTAAGGAAGCCCTGCTCTCAGGAACCCGAGGCAGCCTAGGGACTGGTGGACTCATATACCAGGCAGAGGCTCCTGCTCTTGGATGGAGGCTGGGCACTGCGAGCCTCTGCCCTGCCCACACTGCCCTGTGCTCTCTGCCCCCACCTCAGGCTGCCCCTGGCTATGCTCCCTCCCCTCTTGGCCCTTGCACTCATGGTGACTCTTGCCTGCTCTACCCCGCTCTTCCCCTTTATCTGTTAACTCTGCTTATCCTTGGGGGCTCAAATTTGGTGCCACTTTGGAGGGCAATGGTGCAGCCCCATCTTTTCCCACACGGGGAGCCTGGTTCATAAAGTCCCGGGGGGGGGGTGCGCTGTTGCAGCATCATCCCTGAGGATACTACATGGACTTGGGAGTGTTTTCCTGAGCTTAGGAGAATCAAGGCGAGACCTGCGTGGCTGGCAGAATTCCCAACCCTCAGAGTTCTCTGTAAAACGGGGTGGTGGTGGATAGACCACACCATGGAGGTTGTTCTGGGAGATCCTAGCTAGGGCTGCCCTGAAGTAGCCAGCTGCAAAGAATGCAGAGGGCGGGGCCTTCCTTCAGCAAACAGGTTCCCGCAGGCCCAGGCTGTCCCAGAAGGCTTCCTGGAGGAGGCGGAGGAGCCCAGAGAGAGGCGCACAAAGCAAGCGGGCGTGGAAGCGGGAGGGAGAGCAGACGGTACCCAAGGGCGGACTCCGGCCCGAAACACCAGACGGGTCACGTGGACGCAGGCGGGCCCTGGTAGAGCGGTGACGCAGCTGGCGCAGCCAGGTGAGGCGGCCCCGGTGCAGCAGGTGCCCAGGGTGCGCCCCGCCCTCCGGCCGCGCAGCCGCCGGCGGAGCCCACCTGGCCCGGGCTCCGCCCGTCCGCACTCCCTCCCGCCCGCCGGCCGTGCAGGAAGTAGGGAGGGCGGGACCGATCGGCCGCAGGACGAGGGACCCGGCGGCACTGCAGGCTGTACCCGCCCCACCGCTCCTCGGCGGTGCGCACAGGTGAGTCTGGGGACTGAAGAGTCAGCCGAGGGTTAGGCCACCTGCGTCTCCCGGAGAGCCCCTGCGCCTTTCCAGCCCCACCCGACCTCGGCGACAGCGTCGCGCCCGCCCCGCCCTCTCGCTGGAGCTGCAAGCCCGGGACTAGGAGCCTCGCTGCCCCGAGCCGCGCAGTCCAAGGGACACTTTGCTGAGAACCCGGTTAGACACTAGGGATCAGAGACTCCTGGGAAGTCCCGGGGGTGTGAAAGTGACTCTCCCGGGAGCTAGAAAGACGGTCTGTTCAGGTGGGCTCCAAGATTGAGGGGCCTGACCCACTCGTGCACTTTTTCTACCTTGATGGCCTTGGTGGCTAGCCGTCTAGCTGGGTTCCACAGTGCCTTCCAGCGGGAGGGGGCTGCTCCGGAAATCTGCTGGAGCCACTTTCAGGGCAACAGTCCCCAACCCCCTGCCTTGATCCCCGTATCTATAAATCAGGAGTAGGGATCCACTTTGAGGTTGAGCGAGAAAGACGAACCTGGGTAAGGGCCTCAGGAGCAGGGGGCTGAGTTGGTGGCAGCCACGGTGAGATCCTCCACATCACACCTGGAGCCCAGACAGGAGCTGATAGTCCCTAAGTGGATGCTTGGGTGTGTTCGTCACTGGAGTGACCAACCTCAAGGTACCATGTGTGGGTCCATTCGTGACTGTATGCTCGTATGCCCTGATACCCCTGGCTTTCTTCCCTGGTGTGTGGGCAGCAGGCTTGAAAGTTGCCAAGTGTGAATTCAGGCAAGTTGCTTGAGCCTCCTGGCCTCGGTTTATCTCTCAGAGTGTCTTGATTCAGTAGGCTGCTGCTGTGTCCCTGTTCCGGGGATAAATGCTTCTGTCATCAGCCCATGTTCTCAGGACGCTCATCATCCAGAGAGAAACCTTTTTACAGTACTGCCTGTTGGAGGGAGGAGTCTCCAGGCATCCTTGAAAAATAAGGACTAAGTCACACTGAGAACAAGATGGAGATGGCTAGAGGCCCTTTGCCACTCCCTTCTCCAAGCACCCCAAACCAGAAACTACTCTTTTCAAAGATTTATTTATTTTATATGTTTAAGTGTTTTGCCTGAATTTATGCATGCACACCACAGGTGTGCCTGGTGCTCATGGAAGTTAGAAGAGAGCATCGGATCCCCTGGGATCAGAGTTACAGACAGTCGTGAGCTACCATGTGGGTGCTGGGACTTGAACCCTGTTCTCTGGAAGAGCAGCCACCGCTGATCTCTGTTGGACTTTTGGGGAGGTTGTCCTAGTGTCCCACCTCCTGCAGGTCAGTCACTCTCACCTGCGTGTGAGGAAGCATGCTGAGTGCGGAGGTGGAGTAGCTGGTTAAGATTCCCAAGGCTTGTTCGTGGAGACAACAGGTCTGTTCCCCGGAAGGTGACGGTTGCATTTCTGTTTGGCCACAGGGCCTGGAGGTTTTGGTTTTGGTCTCTAGATCCATCTAGGCATTGCCTGTGCTCACTCTGTGAAATAATATGTAGGTGGCTGTCCCTCTGTAGCATCGAGAGTCCAGAATCCCGCGCCGTCTGCATCCAGTTCCTGGTTTGAGGACAGCCATCTAGGTCAGGATGGGGCCTCGGAACTTGGCTCCTCCCCCTTGTACTCTCACTGGCTGGGGCTTGACCCAGGCAGGTCACATTCCCTCTGTCCCTGCCTCTCACTGCCAGAAGGGAAAATACACAGCGGCCAGGAGTTTGGGAAGGAGGCTGAAGACTTAGCAGCCAGGATACCATCTGTGGCCCTGTTTCCTGGGCAGGGGAGGCCTGGCCCCAGGTTCCATCAGGTCTGGACTCTTCTTCCCCTACCCAAGCTCCTTAAGGGACCCCGGTGGTTACACTTGGGCTTATGGAATGTGAAAGGGGAGTCGGGGGTGACAGGCAGATGTTGTGGGCTGACTGGGTGCACCAGGCGAGTGAAGGGTGACTCTAGCTAGCTATGATTGGTTTTCCCCACCTCAGCTTTGGAGTCATTTGTTCCAGTTGGTTGCTTTGTGCTCCCACCATGCCGGCCTCATCACACCGAAGGCCGGTGGTTATGACCAACAATGTCTTCAGACGTTACAAATTGTCTCCAGGTGGACAAAACTGCTCTCAGCTGAGATCCTCCTGAGCTCAGCCCTGCTACCTGACAAGTGTAACTAGCTGGTTACAAAGCTGAATCCTGCTGCAAATTATATTGGACTCCAAGTCCCCAGCTCAGATAGGAAGGGTTGCCCAGGCACAAGGCCACTATTGAGGGCTGGCTGAGTCTGCTGCTAAAGGGGCCGAGCCTCACCAGGTGCAGATAGCCCAGCTTCAGAGCTGGTGATGGAGGGTCTCCAGCAGGGCAGAGAAGCTCAGGCTCTGGGAGGTTTGGGTTCCTATGACCAGCTGTGACCAGCTGCAACAGGCTCAGACTAGGAAGAGATCAGGCTTAGAGGACTAGCGGGTAGCACAGGTACCCACAGGGTTCATGAAAAGCTGACCCTCCTTGAAGGGTGTGAGAGCAGAGGACCAGGTGCAGAGAGGCCCATCCATTCAGGACCACACCCAGAGTGGCCCCCTGAGATATCTTGTCAAGATCTCACTGTCAAGATCAAACTCGATGGCTACATGATGTCCTGCCCTGTGGTTCTGCTAACTCCTGTGCAAAGAGAATGTGGGTGGGCTGTAGGTTCTAAGGCCTCAGTCATGGGGCCATTTCCAGCCCACCCTAAAGCAGAAACAGCTAGAAGTCACCTTCACTGTTGCATCTGGCTCTGCTGAGTGGCTCTGGCCCAGTTTCTGCTGCTTTTAATCAGAACCGCTGGGCAACTTGGTTCTCCTAGAACACAAGAGCCTCCTCAGGGAGACACAAGGTGGGCCCAGGACAGGAAAAGTGCCAGCATCCATTTGGGAATTGAGCTGCGTTTGTGGGGGCATGTAAAAGAAGTTGTCCCTGAATCCCAAAGACTTTCAGGGATACATGGCCAGGCATCCAGATAGTGCTCCTGTAGAAGGTGTCTGGAGTTGCTTCCATGCTTTCGGTGAACCTGGAGGCCTGAAATAGGGAGAAGACACTTCATTGGCCCATATGGGGTCTGGGAGGCCTCACACCTGACTCTCAAATACTGCTGGTGGATGGCCATGCCTGGTTATTTCCCTGGAGGCCACTAGGAGGACAATCTGAGGTCCCTGCACTGACAGTTTCTTGGTGAACCAAGAGCCAGCTAGCTGGGAAGGAAGGCTGCCCCCTAGGGACATAGGCTTTGAGTCTACAGCCCCCAGGGACAGAGCCTGTGTGCTCTTGGGCCCCATCGGCCTCCCATCACTAGCAGAAACCAAAGCAGCTTTTTATTTTGAAAGTTTCATGTCTGAGAGACCAAGGTCCAGGGGAGACAAGACTAAACAAGAAAGTGAGTAGCCAGCAGCAGCCAACAGAAACATGTAAAAGAAAACTCTATTCTTGCCCTCTAAGTCAATGGAAGATGTTGTCTTAGAGACATAAGAACAGGATGCAAGGAATGAAGAGCAATGGGGCAGGCTGGGGGGGGGGTGTGCACAAGAGAGCTCTTGGCAGGGGACACAGAAATGACAGGAGGGTGGCGGAAGTCAGAAGGCTGAATGGAGTGGAGGCGTCTTCAAAAGAAGGTCAAAGAAATGAGAAAAGGAGGAATGGTAAGAAATTAGGGGGGAATTTCAGAGGTTCAATCTTTTTTTGTTGGACAGGTTATTCTGTGCAGCAGTCCTGGCTGTCCTGGAACTCGCTCTGTAGACCAGGCTGGCCTTGAACTCACAGAGATCCGCCTGTCTTTGTCTCCAAGTGCTGCAATTAAAGGCGTGTGCCACCACCGCCTGGTTCAGAGGTTTCAATCTTGATTAGTGAGTGTTCCAGAAAGATAAAATGGTGCAAGAAATTATCTTTAAAAAAATAGACAGGCCCAGTGCCCCAGGCCTGCCTGGGATCCCAGCCACCAGAAGCTCAAGCAGGAGGACAACAAATTCAAAGCCTGCCTGGGCTGCAGAGCAAGTTCAAGGCCAAGCTGGCCCATCTAGTAAGACCCTTCCTCAAATAATAATAAATTGTAAAGCAAGGGGCTGGGATATAGCTCGGTGGTTGTAGCAGTGGCATAGGGTGAGGTCCCAGGATTGTCTCCTGACAGGAATGGGGAGTGGGGAGGAAATGATCCAGGAAATAATATTACACCACATGCAGATGCAGGTCTGAGACACAGGGACAAGCAGGCTAGAAAGTCTACCTGACACCTCAATTAGTAAGTGAATGTGGGGCTCGAGCCCTCTGCAGGGCTGAGTAGGGAGGAGTATGGGACACCAAATGAGGAAGAGAAGTCTGAGGCACCAAGAACAGCAGTGAGAACACAAGAGGGTGAGTCCAGATTCCAGAGGAAAATTATCCCCAGTGGGAGAGAGGAGGAGAGAAAGATGTGTCCTGGCAGTCAGAAATGTACCCCTGCCAGCTTGGTGGCATGCACCTTTAATCCCAGCACTCAGGAGGCAGAGGCAGGCAGATCTCTTGAATTCCAGGCCAGCCTGGTCTATGTATTGAGTTCCAGGCCAGCCAGGGCTACATAGTAAAACCTTAGAGGGGTGGGGGGGTGGGGGGGCAGCAGGAGGATAGATCTGGGGCTGGAGAGATGGCTCAGGGGTTAAGAGCACTTGTTGCTCTTGGCAGAGGACCTGGGTTTGGTTCCCAGCACCAACATGGTAGCTTACAACTGTCTTTAACTCCAGTTCCAAGGGATTTGACTCCCTCTTCTGACCTATGAGGGCACAGGGCATGCATGTGATATACATACATACATACATACATACATACATACATACATACATACATACATACTACATACATACATACACACAAACACTCATTCACCTAAAATAAGTAAAAAAATGTTTACAGACATTAAAAATCTGTCCCCAACTCCTTCCAAAGACAATGCCTGGCGTTTGCTTTAGGGAGAGCCCTAATAACCTGAGGATAACCTGAGCCAAGCCTAAGGACCACCCACCTACCCAGCCCCCACCCTGAGCTAGGAGGGTGCCTGAGAAGTCCTGGAAGTGGCCCCTGCAAAGGGCCAGACTCAAGGAGCATAGAAAAGCAAAACTGGACAGCTGGGGGAAAATTTAACTGGAGAGCTGGCTGCCGAGGGAGTGGAAATGATTAACAAGAGGCTAGCCAGCCTCATGGTCCCCTGCCTATGAAGCCCTGCAGCTTCAGGAGATAATGTGTCCAGCAGGCATTTCAGTGCTACCTGACAGGACAGGTACCTATAGCCTTCAGCCCTACTCTCGGGGTGCCAGTCAGTTTGTTTGCTAGGCCTGTGGGTGTGGTGCCAGTCTGGGAATGAAAACCACTCCCAGCAATGGCTCACCTGACAGATTCCCTTTGGGCAACTTCTGGCCCTGGAATGGACTTTGCCCTCTGCTGGGAGAGGCCACCACCTGCCAGGGGCTATGCTGTCCCTCAAGCCTGAGATGCTAGCTCAGGAGTGATGAGTGTTTACTGGTAGGAGAGGAGGTAAACTAGTGGCCCTGGGCCCTTCTGTGTGGTCTGCTCTTTCTGAGTGAAATGATCATTGTGTAAAAGAATTGCAGGTGAAGTCTGTCCTGGGCCATCAGAAGACCTTGGTGAACTGGACAAGTTAACATGGGTGTGGGGCCTTGGTTGGTGCAGCCCTGCCTCACCCCACACATGTGTGACAGATGCCAGCTCGCGCCCGCCCGGGGGAGGCCTGGTGCAACTGCTATCATCCTCAGCCAGGATTTGGAATGTCCTTAGGAATGCACCCTCCCTTGCTCTTGGGACACTAAGGCCCCAGCCCGCCCCTCCCTGGGGCAGGTGATGCTCGGCTGCACTCAACTTCTTGGGATAGTTTTAGCCAAGAGCTTCTGTGGTGGAAGAGCCTAGAGCTTCAGAGAGTGAGCTGGGACACAGACAGCTTCCTGGGTGCCTTGCACTTTAGCAGTGTGGATTATTGTCACTAGTGTGACCAGCCCTGTCCCTTTCAGGGAGGGACTGCTGGGCACCATTCTGTGTTCTCAGTTATGGGTAGGATGGATCTTCAACCTGCCTGGGATCTTCCTAGAGGTCAAAGAGTCACCAGCTCCTGAGGCCCTGGTCCCCACCCCCACCTCTGATAACCCCCAAGGTATCTGTCCTTTCTAGTCCAGTTCAGTCCATTTGCTCTGTCAGGCAGGGCAGATAGGTACCACACCCTAGGATGTGATCCTGGGACAGTGCCCACGGCATATGGCCAGGGGCCGTTGTGGCCCAGTGCTGAGTCCAGAGCCTCACCCCAGATGAGGGTGGGCAAGAGACATGGAGCTGGGTTAACTGTCTGAAAAACCAATTTCCCTTTTGGAAGGCTCTTTCTCATAAGTTGGGATTTGGGATTGTTTTTTGTTTTTTTTTTTTATTTCATCGAGATAGCCCAGACTGGCCTCGAACTTTAGAGCCTCTTCTCCCATCCTCTCTGGTGCTGAGGTTATGTGGTGTGCCTCCACAGCCCTCTTAGGCTCATGTCATTTTAACCTATACAAAGTTCTGAGAAAATAAAAGGCTTCCTCGAAGTTGGCTCCCTTGTTTAAAAAAAAAAATTAAAGGGGGAAATGTGTACAGAAGGGAGTTTTATCCGCTTTACACTAGGGTCCTACAAAGTCTCCTGAGTGCCAGCCTCTCTCATTACCAGTGGTGTTTGGCTTAGAAAAGCCTTGGCCACTGCTGTGTAGACCCTGCAGCCAGCGTGCTGTTTCAGTGGCCTTTGCAGGTCATTTAGGAGCCAGCTAGGAAATCCTCAGGCAATACTTTTGTTCTTACTGAGCCCATTTTGCAGACTTGAAAATCAAAACCAAGAGGTGACACCAGTAACCATTGAGGACCCCAGGCTTCCAGGCCCCCAAAAGGGCAGCTCCTGACAAGTGTTTGGAGGACCTCTAATCACAGAGGTAAGTGGCAGTGCTGTAGACAGTTGACCCTCGGCAGATTGGTCTGTGTGGATGACTGGTTCCCACACAGACAAGCCCTTACTCTGGCTCCTGCTGTATCCAGGTCAAGTCAAACTCTACTCGCCTCAGTCTCTGGGTCACAGGCCAGTGGGATTCCCTGCCCAAGAGGGACACTTGTCCCTTCCAGTCATATCTCTCCTGCTAGCCAGAGCCAACCTTAGGATTGTGCTGCTCCAAGGGGACAGAAAATGCCAATGGCGAAGAAATAAATAGGACACTCTGGAAACTGTTGCTCAGGGCTTCCTAATGTTGCCTGGGTAGTAGGTAGGGCAGGGTGACGGGACAGGGGCAGGTCAGTGCTGAGGGGAAAGAAGCCGGAAAGGGACTTGGGGCACATGAGCTGCTGGGATTGGCAGGTGGAGTGGCTGAGGATAGCATATTGACAACGGCTGTCAGTTCTTTCCCGTGCTGGGCAGTGATCCCTGGGACTGTGGCTCAGGTTGAAGCTCCTTGCTGACATCCATTTGCACTGTGACCCAGCTTTTACCTTAGGACCCCCAAGACTGGGATTGTGGACCCCCCAAACTCAGAAACATGGAAATTGCAAATGTATATTGGAGAGTGCTATGAGGAGAGGTTTTGGAGTCAGCCTTGGCACCATGGGAAATGGGCTTGGCCAGGAGAAGGGGAAGCAGCCAGGCTTTACTTGGATCCTGGCTCTGAGGCATCTGTGTGGACAGCCGCCGCTGAGCAGGAAGCCTACGGTCAGGGAGTGGCCTCTCCTTCCACCCCCCCCCCCTCCTGCTTGTTCCTTATCATGCTGTCAGGGTCAGACATCCTGCAGGTCCCCAGCAGGCAGATCCCCGGGCCTCTGGATAGCCTATCCCCTTAACAAGAATGCAGAGCCAGGCAGGGCCATGGTCACATCCACAGCATCTGCTACAGTTTCAGGAAACTGTAACTGTCCCTGCACAAACCACACACAAATGCCCAGGCATCAGTAAGGTGCCTAGCCAGGATTCCTGTCCTAGTCTATGGGGCCTGTGGGACCAGCCACAGACCTGACCTTACTTGTACCCTGCCCAGGACTAGTAGTTATGACAAAGAAAGCAGAGTAGTCCCTGAGGCCCAGTCCAGCCACAGGCTGTTCCCATCAGAGAATAGCCAGCTGCCTGCCTGAGGCACATAGCCTCAGATAAGCCCATCCCCCACCCTCTCTGCAAACCTGTAAGGCAGCTATGCCACACTGAGGGGAGACTCCTGGTGAGCAGCCACAGCCATCCCTGCTCTCCCTGGGCGAGGATGCTAAGAAGAAACAGTACTGAGCACAGGGAAGCCTGTGTGCAGAAGACCCTCTGAGCGTCTCACCTCTTGCTTGCCTCTCTCTAGGCCCCAGTCTGCCACCCAGCATGTCCCAGAGACATTCTGACAGCTCATTGGATGAGAAACTCCTGGAATATCGTTTCCATGCCGAGCTGCAACTCGACGCCAATGGGAACCCAATGTCGGGGCTCCCCATGGTCCGGGGCTCCTTGAGAGCCAGGACCAATGCTGCCTTTGAGCCAGAGCCCTCCGAACCTCCACAGGTGCCACTGGAAGGTGAGGGGTCACGGCCCATTATCCTCAGCACGCAGAGCCCCGCTGCACTCAAGATGGGGACCCAGCAGCTCATCCCTAAGAGTTTGGCCGTGGCCAGCAAGGCCAAGACCAAGTCCCCAGCCCGCCATCAGAGCTTTGGGGCAGCCGTGCTCAGCAAGGAGGCAGCTCGGCGGGATCCCCGGCTCTTCTCGACCCCCAGTTTCTCCTTGGATGACATGGATGTGGATGCCAGCACTGCTGGGAATCTGAAGCGAAACATAAGGAACCAGTCCTACAGGGCAGCCATGAAGGGCCTGGGGCCACCCAGCAGCAAGGGGGACTCATGCCAGCTCGGCCCCAAGCTTCAGGCCCTCGCTGAGGAGGCTGCTCAGCCTCCAGCTCGGAGCCCAGCCAAAAATAAGGTAGGGGCCTGCCCTGACAGCAGGGGTGGGCAGCAGTGTCTCTAGAGGCTCAGGAGTTCACAGGCAAGGAAGCAGCCTGGTCCTGTGTCTCCTACATCTGCATCGTGCAGGGCAGCTGCTGGGAGCAGGCTCCTGGCCCTCCTAGTTTTTTTTTAATGCATTCAGATCTCATGCTCTGGCTGCAGGAGGTTGGGTCATGGTCTTGGGACTCTTGTGTGTCCCTACTTCTATCCAGAGTGGACAGCAGAGGGAATCAGTCACTCAAGCCCAAGCATGGAGCTAGCCTGTCTGATGACACTTGCAGCAGTGCCAGGCTCAGGCTTCCCAGTGGGACAAGGAGGGACAGCGTGTAGCACTCACCACCTGTCCCCCACTGCCCTGCTGCTTCCCTCCCTGCCCTGGGTGGGGAGAGCATTCTGGTGTAGCCCTTTGAGTCTCTAAGCATCTGTTACAGGCAGCCACTGAGCAGGAAGACCATGGTCAGGAGTGGTCTCTCCTACCCCCCCCCCCATCCTGCTTGTTCCTTATGTTGTCAGGGGCAGATGGGGGAATCTCTGTGTCACAGCCATTCGAGGCAGTTGCTTCCCAGGACACAGGGCTGAGGAGCTTCTGGGCCTCTCTGCCATGTGCTTCCCTTAGACCCGTCCAGGGGTGCCCCATGCACAGAGCTTAGTCAGCTTCCATGAAGGGTCTAGGATGGGCCTTTGTGGCTATGTGACCCCTAACAGATCCCTGATACTTCTGAGCCTCAGTTTCCACATACATAAGTGAGGGTGGCCACCATCCAGCTGTATAGCACATCCCAAAAATGAGTACTTGCCCTTTGTGGCCTAGAGCTGTACACAGCATCATGGGAGAAGCGTGCTTACTTGGGCATCAGCTCATAGACCCTGAACCACAGTTTGGTTTTGGGAGAAGCAGACAACCCATCAGAATGAGAGCCACCAGCAGGCAGCTTGGTCAGGCCACAAGCTTCCATAAAGACCATTTGTGGCTAGGGCAAGGCCTCTGTGTCTACAGTGCCAGCCACTGTCTGTCATCAGTTCCCCTGATACATCTACCTGAGATGCCTGGACCCTTGAAGTGTGTCCCTGTACCTCACCTGGATCAGTGCCATCACTGCTGCCTAGCACCGGGCTGGCCAAGGGCTCATTCGTTTATTCCTCAGCAGTAGTAGTGATTCCCACCTTCAGCACACATTCCGAGTACCTGTTGTGTGTCCCATGCTGGGGTACTAAGAAGTGGCTGCTCCTGAGATCTCCTGTGCAGAGGGGGAACTGTGGGATGGCAAGGACTGGCACGTGACAGTGCAGGAGGCACTAGGAGCCTCGTAGATGACAAGGCCCCCCATGGTCTCAGGGCCAGAAGGGGAGACTGAGGAAGGAGGTGAGGGGGTGGGGTAGGTGAAAAGGAGCTAGGCCAGGTTCTGCTGGCAGTGTCGCACCTTCCCGACCTGTAAGGGGAGTTTTCAGGCCCCAACTGGTTCCCAGGAACCAGAAACAACTGGCCCCTGCTTTCCTGGAACCAGTGTACCTGTGAAAACCTGGTGTTCCAGCCAAGGAATGGGGACTGTGTGGGGGAGCCAGTATAGAGTGGGGATTCCTGCGAGCTCTGCCCTTGGATGCCTCTGCAACCCCTCCCTCAGTCTCTGGGGCCTTGAACCAGGACCAGGGCCAGACTCTAACCAGCAGCATGTTGCCCAGTCCAGACCCTGTCTTCATTCCCACCATGTCCCGCTCTCCAGGTAATGAACGCCTCCTAACTGGTTTAGCCCCTAGGCAGCCTTGCTGGGCCTGTCGTGGCCCCTGCCCTGAACCCCAACCTTTCCCTGTTCTGGCCTCCGCTTTGTGAAGCCCACATTGAATGAGCGACTTGTATGTGCCAGCAAAGCTCCTCCCCTCTCTCACCTGTCTCACTGTGGGAGAAATCTCTGGGCTGCCATAGTAATGGAAGGGGAGCTGGCCTACAGCTGCCTCCCCACTGACTGCTGAGGTGCTCTGTGTCTTGTCTGCAGAAAACTCTGGGACGGAAACGTGCACACAAGGGCTCCTTCAAAGATGGTAAGTGGCTCCCAGGACGCTGAGCCAGGAAGGGGTTTCGGTGGGTCTGAGAACATATGAGGTCAGGCTGGGCGGGACACTGGACACAGATCCCTGTTATTGATGCGACTGTGCATATCATAGAATTCCCTTGGACTCCCAGACAGTGTGACCCAAAGATAGGGACAGACCAGCCCCACACTATCTTCAGTATCCAATGGAACCCAGGTTGGATTATAGGGCATCAGGCCTCCAGAAAGGCAGGACACTCACCTCTCTTCTCTGCATGGAATCTTCCCCGTCTGTGGGTGGCCACAGTCTAGAACACAAGGATCCGAGCCTCTCTGCAAAGTCTCTGGGAAACAGTCCCTGTGTGCGGCAGCAACCGTGCCCATGCTCAGATGTAGGCTGACCCAGCAGCTGCATGGACTCAGAGATGCCCTAAACTGGGCTGGGAGTATTGTTGGCCCATGGGCAGCAGCCAGCATACTCAGGCCCCACCTGAGTACCCCAGCCTCCCTCTCCCAGACCAGGCACAGCTGGCCTCGTGCGGCTCTGGTTGGTCCGCTTGGCCCTGACCTGGAGTGCCACATTCCACACTGGGCTGCTGCCATCTCCCAGGCTGTCCTTGCATCACTGTAGGACCCAGTGGGCCACAGGGGAGCCTACATGTTTCTGAAAGCTTTGTGGGGCCCTTGGGAGGGCCAGGCAACCCCCAAACCCTCACGCAGACAGGTGGCTCTGCTCTCTCCAGACCCCCAGTTGTACCAGGAGATCCGAGAGCGGGGTCTAAATACCAGTCATGAGTCTGATGACGACATACTGGATGAGCCCTCCAGCCCAGAGGCAACTCAGAGAGCAGACACCACCATCGTGGTCAAGAGCTATCGGCCTGCCCAGCTCACCTGGAGCCAGCTCCCAGAGGTAAGGAGGCCCCGTGACCTTCCCTTCCCAGCTTGTGGTAGCCCAGGCCCTTTCAAGGAGCTCAAACTTAGCTTCCAGAGTCACTGAATACAGTTTGCCTGTGGAGAAGTGACTCTGTCTTCTGTCCTGATTTATGGCTGGAGGTCCTGATCGGTCTGACCTGGAGGTGCACTGTGAACACAAGGAGCCCCCTTCCTAGGGTCCTTATCTCCCCGTACTTCCCACATCTGAAAATGGCACCCTGTCCATGCCAAGAACTCAGTCAAAAGCAGGGCCAGAGTGGTGGCCCTGATACACAGGGGATGCAGCACCAGGGACCTGGTTGGCTGCTGTTAGAGGCATGTGCCACCTGTCCTTTGCAGGCTGTAGGTGTGGCAGGAAATGAGGGTGGTGGACCCAGGCATTCCCCCGTGAGAGTACCTACAGTGGGACCCTAGCCAGGGAGGGTCCAGCCAGGGGCTGCAGCAAGGCAGACTCTGTGCTTCACACATAGAAATGTCCAGAAGTACACTTTATTAATTACCCTGTTGGATGCTAGAAGCTGGGGACGGGGCCCAGCACACTGTACCCCATAGCAATGCCCGATATTTAGAGCCTGGCTTATTCACACTTGGATAGCCGGGCTCTTCTGCCCAGCCTGTGAGTAGGAGGCAGTTCTCTGTCCTGCAGAGGCCAGGCATGTGACGGTCCAGCCTGCCCTGACATGCTCTACTGCTATAGGCGTGGGGTGTGGGGAGAGCCACACTAAGACAGCCTGGAGCCATTGGCCCCAAGAGAGTGAAGAGTGCAGGTGATAACGGCCTGTGCCTTCCCTGGCAGGACTGTGACTCAGCTGCCCAGGTGGTACGTGAGTCATCGCACACACACACACACACACACACACACGCACGCACGCACGCACGCACGCACGCACGCACGCACGCACGCACGCACACAATACTCTCTCTCTCTCTTTCTCTCTCTCTCTGTTCCTCTGGACTCTATCTGTCTTCCTGGTCCACGGCTCTAGAGATGAACTGTCTCTGTGCTGGGAGGTTTCTATGGAGAGGAAGATAAGCTGAGGAGATGCAGGCAGCTGAAGGTCCCTGATGGAGGTGGCTGTCCTCCAGCCCTGGTCTGGCCGGAAGGAGGATGGAAGTGGGGAGGGACCAGACTCCATCTGTGGGACCTGTCACCCACAGCTCCTTGGCCTGTGCTCTCCACAGGTGCTGGAGTCAGGTGTCCTGGACACACTGTCGGTGGAGGAACGCAAGAGGCAGGAGGTAAGTCCCCTGGGAGTCCCCAGACATGGTGTGGGCCACACAGTACCCTGGGAGTTAAGAGACTAGAGCCACAGTGATAGCCTCTCCTCGGCTACCCTGATGACCACATCATGGGCCAGATACTATGATGGCTGAGGACTGAGCCCCCTTCATTGCCTTGTGCATCCTCAAGGGACATCAGGGAGGAGCCAGAATCCTGGCCTGGGATAAGGGGCATGGCTCAGCGGTAGAGTACTTGCCTTGCATGAGTTGGTACTGTGCCTACCATCTTCCCCAGAAAGCAGAGTCCCGGCCCCCTCCACACAGCCTGAGTTGGTGAGCTAGAACACATAGGGATATGGATTTGTAGCCTGTGCAGCAGTCACGACAGCCCTCGGAAGGGGCCCTCGCCTCAGTTTCCCCTCCCAGAGCATGCCCTGTCGTTCTGAGACACATCGTCTTCTCTGCAGGCCATCTTTGAGATCCTCACATCTGAGTTCTCCTATCTGCACAGCCTGAGCATCCTGGTGACCGAGTTCCTGCAGTCCAGGGAGCTACGGGCCACCATGACACAGACAGAGCACCACCACCTCTTCTCCAACATCTTGGACGTGCTGGCTGCCAGCCAGAAGTGAGCTCCCCGGGTCCCCAAGAATGCTACTTCACCTTGCCTCTAGGCAGCTTTCACTGCAAGGATATCAGCAAGCTGTGTGTGTGGATGGGAAGCTTGGAGCAGCCACTGACTTGAGATAGAGCATGGCAGCCTCTAGGAGCCCTTGGGAGCTGGCTGTGGGGACACTGTGGGCATCACAGACTCCCAGGAAGAAGGGGGGGCACTTCTCAGGTACATCCCTGTCTTACCAATGGGTGTCTCAGCACTGGGCAGTCAGCAGTGCCCACAGAGTACTCACCCAGCCAGGTGGCAGCCTCGAGTTGCAGCCCCAGGTCATATTCTACCCAGTAGTGTCTGGTGGCCTGGCTGGGCTCTAGTTGCAGGGCCTAGAATCTGAGCAGGGGCCAGGCATGCAATGCAGCTACAGGCTAGTGAGGGCATGTATGTATCTTGTGTGTGTGCCACTGCTTTCGTGAATGCATGTACTAGTAGTGCCTGTGCGTATGTGCTTTGTGCATGCCTGTGTGTGTCTTTTTGCATCCTACCAGTGGGTACCTCACCCCAGCACCGGGCATAGTGCCTGCTTGTATGTTTTTGCTCACACCTGTATATGTGCATATGTGCACAGCCCGTTTGTGTTGTGTGTGTGTGTTTGGGGGGTCTGCCCTTGCTGCTGTAGTCTAGGAGACCCCGGGTCTCCCTGTCTGTCCCTTTAGCCTTGGCTTCACTGTTTGATGAGGCTGGTGCCTGAGGCCCTCTCCTGAGTCTCAGTGGTGTCAGAGAATAGGTCACAGGGTGCTAGCTCACAAGCTGGGCCCTCCAAACATAGGGTGCTGGCCCCTGCATGTCAGGATCAGCCTGGCCCTTGCTAAGCCCACTCAGAGTCTGCTGCTATGGCTGTCCTCTCTACCTCAGGAAGTTTCCAAGCCATTTAGACAACTGAGGACTGTCATCTCCCTGGAGACAGGGGCTTCCTGTAAAGATTCAGTGGCTAGCTGTACAAACTACCCACTCATGACTCATCAGAGGAGGGGGAGGGGTCCCGGGAAGTGGGTGACCCTTATGCCTCCTTTGTGGTCCCCTGATGCTGTGCAGCCTCTAATTGCTCAGCTTGGCTATTGCTGCCCTGGTGTGGGACTCCCTAGCATCCTCCCTAGCCATTCATAGTGATCTCCTCTGAGAATTGTGCTATTTGGGGCCAGGAGCAGGAGGCTGGCCCTTCCAGACCTTTCCAGGAATCCCTAGGACTCATGCATTTCAGCTGAGTGGCCGTATCCAGGCAGCCTCAGCTTCCGCTCATCCATGGGGCCCATGCGCTTTTGAGCCTCTCAACTAGTTATACAGCTTTTCCCAAGGGCCAGTGACTCATTTGCTTATAGGAAATGAGGTCCATGTGGGTCTGTTAAATCCTAAGGGCCCATGCTCACACCCAAGCCTGGAAGGGTCTTCTCATATGGCAAGAGTTCTCCCAGCTGCCTAAGCCAGGGCCTAGAGATACGGACATAGCTCAGGACCAACCTCGTATGGTCCCACATACCAGGTGGCCAAGACCCAGAAATCTCTGGGCCAACCGTTGGTGTCATTTGCTGACTCTGTCATCATCTTACCTGGCTCATGGAAGGCTGGCGGTCTCACCAGGACTCTGCCAAGAGCCCAGGCCTCCCCATTTGTCCATTATGGGCTGGACTCCATGAAAGTGGATAGTTGTGGAGCCTTGTGAGGAGCTTGGCTGGCAGAACCACGATAGCTTAAAGGCCCATTCCTAAAGAGACACGGCTCTTCCTGGGCTTCTTAGGGCCCCAGTGCATCATAGGGTCACTACATCTCTGTCCTTGAATTCACACCCAGAGACAACATGTGTGCATGTCTGTGTAGATAGGTGTGTGCACACCCGGCCAAAACTGAGCCTTTGCCTCCCCAACCCCTCCCCACTCCAATGCTGCAGGTTCTTTGAAGCCTTGGAACAGCGGCACAAGGCGCAGGTGTGTGTGGAGGACATCAGTGACATCTTGGAGGAACACGCGGAGAAGCACTTCCACCCTTACGTTGCCTACTGCTCCAACGAGGTCTACCAGCAGCGCACCCTGCAGAAGCTGTCGTGAGTGGCCCCCTCGCGCTCCCGCCCACCTTGCGCAGGTCCCACCGTGCCACCTCTTTCCTGAAGTCAAGTGACAAGTTTCCCTGTTGCAGGAACAGCAACACAGCCTTCCGAGAAGCTCTCAGGGAGATTGAGAAACGGCCTGCGTGTGGGGGCCTGCCTATGATCTCCTTCTTGATCCTCCCCATGCAGAGGGTGACCCGGCTGCCGCTCCTGACAGATGTGAGGACCCAGGAGGCTTGGGTGCAGCCGTGGGAACCTCCCTGGAGGTTCTGCCTTCAGGGTTGCCTCTCTGACCTCTTCCTCCACACCCACACATCTGTAATTGGATAATTACAATGCATACAAGGCAGTGTGATTAATCTTGGTCACTTTGCGGTCCATAACATGATACCATAGCCTGTAGACACATACTTAGGCAAGTGCCCATACACCGTCAGCCCTGGAGCAGCAGACATTCTGCCTGCCATTCCCCAGGATGCAAAGGGCAGGATGTGTGGTGCCGGCTCCCTTTCCCTGGCTTGGCCCTAGAGGTGCAGAGGCCATTTGTAGGCTATCGACACTCCGGGGGGGGGGGGGGGCAGTCAAGAGCCCTTGGGAGTCCTTCCTTGCCTTGAGGCTCCTCCCCAACTTCCCGAGACTGGTCCTGTTGGGGAGCCCCTGCCCCATGCAGGGCTCTCCAGAAGGGGCCTTACAGCTGCTGTCTTCCCCCAGACACTCTGCCTGAAGACACAGGGCCATCCCGAAAGGTACAAAGCTGCCAGCCGTGCCCTAAAGGCCATCAGCAAGGTGAGGCAACTTCTGTCCTGCCCCCACAGCTTATCTAAAAGGATTATCCATGCCAAACTTTTTGTGGTACTGATGGGGAAGGGGACTAGGTCCAGGGCGGTGCCACCGGGAAGGCGGGAGCTCTGTGGGCCATCCACAGTCCTGCATGCATGCACGCACGCACGCCTGTGATGTGTATACATGTTGAACTCACCCCTGCAGCTGGTGAAACAGTGCAACGAGGGGGCCCACAAAATGGAGCGCACAGAGCAGATGTACACACTGCACACGCAGCTGGATTTCAGTAAGGTCAACAAGGTAGGTGCCTTGCCAGCCCACCCACCCTACTCTCTTGTTCTCGTCGTTGTAGGAGCTTCTAGGGACATCTGCCTGGGGGATCCCCTGAGCTTCCCTGACTCAGGGGCATGGAGGTGTCATGGCCTCTCCAGGACTGCCCCACCCCCAGCTTAGGCAGACATTGGGCAAGTACCCAGAGGATGGGGGCTGGTCAAGGTTCTCCTGTAGGGTAGAACGGGGCCCAGGGCCTGGCCTGGCACCTGCGGGCCGGCTGAATGACCATTCCTATGGTTCAGGGATATCTGAATTGGTTCCCCACTCAGTCCTAGCAGGGACAGCCAGCTCAATTCCGCGAGGCGGGGATTGCCCCCACCTTGCTGCGTCCATCGCCTTTGTCTGTCCACTCTATCTCTAGTCCCTCCCCCTCATCTCTGCCTCACGCTGGCTGCTGAAGCGCGGGGAGCTCTTCCTCTTGGAGGAATCCAGTATCTTCCGGAAAATCGCCAGCCGACCCACATGCTACCTGTTCCTCTTCAACGACTTCCTGGTTGTCACCAAGAAGAAGAGGTAGGCACTAGGCTGCAGACGTCAGACTAGAGAGCAGCAGGGAGTGGCCCTGACCCCCTCTGACCTTGGCTGGCACTCAGTGCCACACCTCACTTGATCTGGGATGGCCACGGCGCTATACAGAGTCAGGTCTATGCTTTCTCCTCCCTGGCCACGGAAGCTGTCCCCAGGCCCAGGAGACAAGTCTTAGGAGCACTCTTGAGGTTAACTGGACCTAATGACTTCTGTGTCCCCACAGTGAGGAGAGCTACCTGGTCCAAGACTATGCACAGCTAGACCACGTACAGGTCAGGAAGCTGGAGGCCTCAGAGCCCTCCCTGCCAGGAGGCAGCGGCCGAAGTTCCTCCGTGCCCCACCCCTTCCAAGTGAACCTGCTACACAACAGTGAGGGCCGCCAGGAGCAGATTCTACTGTCCTCTGACTCTGCGTAAGATGGTGGACCCAGCATCTGTAGGAAGGGAACGGTGTGCAAGCAGGAGCCCCATGAGAATGGGGTGTGCTTGTGCCTGAGCGCCTACTGTATGCTGAGCACTGTCAGTGCCAGGCAGAGCCATAAGCAAAACACGGCCTGTCTCTGAGTATTTCTTTTCCTCGTGGGACTACACCAAACAATGAACGGCTATGCTGTCCAGTAACCAGGGAGGGGGCTTCAAGGGGAAGAAAGGATGAGTGTGTGGATGTGATTGATGGGCATTGAGGTAGGAGTGTCATGTTGCCAGACAACAGGACAATGTCAGGAGCTGAAGCACACAGTAGGGCATGTCAGCATAGTCAGTCAATCTGGGACCTAAAACTCAAGGACCCCAAGAAGGAAGGAAAGAGGGTCTCAACTATGCTCTCTGGCCTCCAGGAGTGACCGGGCCCGGTGGATCACAGCTCTCACCCACAAGGAGAGGGAATGGCAGGGCATCACCAACAAAGGAGGTGAGTGTAGGGTTGGGGTGTGCAGGGTTGCAGCCCTGAAGTGGAGATAGATGGTCTGTCCTAGCTCTCAGGCCACAGCACAGCTTCCCCAGGGGACCGTGGCCCCGGTATGTCCTTGTGACTATGTACATGGAGCCACCACTTAACCTTATTGGCCCTTCTGAAGAGGCCTGAGGCCCTGAAGCTGGGGAAAACAGTCCCCAGGAACAGAACAGGCTGGCCCATCAAAATGTCACCTCGGCCCTTAAGGGAGAGAAGTCCATCTGCAGGTGTCTGTCCTGCACCCCTGGAAGGCCAGTCTTCATCCCAGGGGCAGCTGTCTGTCTTGTGCTGGGACAGCTGGCACCGTGTGTGTGTGTGTGGGGGGGGGAATACTACCCTCCCAGAGCAACAGAGCTCTCCTGGCCTAGCCATCTCCGTTTCCCCCAGAACTGCCCCAAGTGGAGATCACCAAGGCATACTTCGCCAAGCAGGCTGACGAGATCACACTGCAGCAGGCTGACGTTGTCCTGGTCCTTCAGGAAGAGGACGGTGAGTGTGGATGGGCCACACCTGAGTGGGTGTCAACCAGACAAAGGTGCAGAGTGTCCTGGGGGTGCAGTGGCCAGCAATGAACTTCCCCAAAGCTTGGAGCCTAGGTGATGCCTCAGCTGGACCTGATTTTGAACTCAAGAGGCCAAGTGAAAGAAAGCTGGGTATTGGTGGCACTTGCTTGCATCATCCCATTGCCAGGGAAGCAAAGACACACGAATAAACCTTAAGGGCCCATTGAGCAGCCAGCCTAGCCTAGCCTAGCCTAATTGGCAAGCTCCATGCTGATGAGAGACTGTCTCAAAAGACAGAGAGTGGACAACACCTGAGGAACTTTGGCTGTCTTTGGGCCTCCATGCACACAGGTGCACATGTATGTCGATCCATCCATACATGCATAAACACACCACACTCAGTCTCCTCAAAGGGAGGACAGCAAATACTGGAGTCATGGGGCCATGGGTGTCTGCTCCCCTGGTGGTCCCAGCATAGGCCCAGGTCATGCTGGAGTAGTGGGAGCAGCCCCCGCTACCCCCAGTGATGGAGCTGCTGGGAGGCCAGGAGCCCATGTGGCCTTGAGTGATGCCCCCAGGCCTTAGAACCCTCAAGAGCAGAGGTGGGGGTGGAAAGGGGGACCCCTCTCATCTGCCCATGTGCATCCAGGCTGGCTACATGGTGAGAGGCTTCGGGATGGAGAAACTGGCTGGTTTCCTGAGAGCTTTGCTCGCTCTATCACCAGTCGCGTGGCGGTGGAAGGCAATGTACGCAGGATGGAGCGGCTACGGGTGGAGACAGATGTGTAGCTGGACAGCTCAGAAACCCACCATGGTGGACGCAGCTTCAGTCCTTCAAGCAGCAAGTGGTTCTGCCTGACTCCAAGGAGTACAAGGGGTTTGTCATGGGACACAGCTCTGTGCCTTGGGCCTTCCCACAGCCTCACGGTTGAGTGCAGAACACAGGACATGCACTGCTTCCTCGGAAGACTCTGAGCCGAGCTACAGGGGCCTACATTCTGGTAGGAGCCCAGCCTGGCCTCTCGCTGGCCACCCCTTTCCTAGTTCCTGGTCACCTGAGCTGCACCCAGGCTGAGAGTAATACAGGACTACTGCCTTCACCGAAGACAACACAGGGCAACCTCCCAGATGGGCCTCTCTTTCCTAAGTGGGACAGGAAGGGCCTGTGTTTGTGGAAAGTGACTTGAGGTGCCAGCAGGGCTACTGTGATGGAGATTTTAAAGAACATTAAAGCATTTCTTTAAACCTTGGGTTTACACCTGAGCTTAGATCACAGCCGCTTTGTCGAAGTGAAATCCCAAGGTATAGCAGGTGCGTGGGGGACTGGCCTCATGTCTGTCCTTAGCTCTGACCCATCTGTCCACCAGCTAGATTGTCGCCGCAAAACTGTGGCTCCCCGCCTGGGTGGTCAGGGATGGTAACAGCTGGACCTTGCAGGACTTAGCCTGGTTCTGAGAGCTCGGACACAGTAGAGACACTCTCAGGGACCTGCAGGCCAGAAAGGCAGCCTCCATATGGACTAGGGCAGGGCCAGTTCTCTCCAACAGCCCCTTCAGCTTGCTGCTGGAGCCCCATGACTTTCTCTGAATGGCTGGTGCTAGATTGGGGTGGAGCATACGCTGTGGAATCTGCCCCATTCCACTGGACTTAGCCTTGCTACAGAAGAGACAGACAAAGGTGAATCTACAACTAGGCACGAAAGCATGGTGATGCCCTCCCCCTCCCTGCGCTTGGGGAAGGGCTGTGGCTCTGGACTAGGGCCAGCTACTCCCTGTGGCTTCCATGACCCAAGGCAGCCAAGTCGAGGCTCAGCCTGACGCCAGTCCTCAGCAGTGTGAATATTCACCCAGGTTTGTGAGTGACTGCATTGAGGGGAGGACCAGGGCCAGAGTGCAGGGAGTAGACACCGCCTGGGCTGACTCTCTGAGGTAGAGCCTAGTGCCTCCTTCAACCTGAAATAAACTGACGTCTCTGTCTTCCTCACCCTAATGCCCCACTTTCTTGGAGATGCTGTGTGTGTGTGTGTGTGTGTGTGTGTGTGTCTGTGTGTGCTTGTGTAAAAGGGGGCAGCAAACTGGGGGCCATGCTGTGCTGTGTGTGTGCCTGTGGCGCGTGCACTTGGTCTGAACTCACTGCCCGCCCCGTGGCCTCTGGCTTGTTCCCCCTGCTGATCCTCTGAGGAGCATGTCAAGGAGAAGCCGGCTTGCCTACCAGCTAGAACAAGGTGGGCTGGAAAGGTGTGAGGCTGACTCTGAACTCACTACCCCTAGACACCTGGCACAGGTGACCTCATAGTCTTCTTGGCTTAGTCTTCAAGTGATGAAAACCAAGGGACAAGGATACTGCAGGGCCTGGGGGAAGATGGGCAGATAACGGGCAACCAGCAGACCCCGCACACCAACAGGGGTCATCTGGTACAGGAAACCTCCCCTAGTGACAGATGTATAGACTAACAGTGCCAGTGAGGGTTGGGGGTTCCAAGGACAGAGCCAGCCCCCTCCCCAGCTACAGACAGCCATCCTCTGTTGTTATCCTGGTGGCACATTTCTGTACCCCCCTCCAATAACAGGGATCACATGGGGTGCCCTTCCCACCCACTCAGCTGGAAAGACTCACTCCACCTCTCCTGCCCACTTGGGACTGCAGAGAGAAAGACCTTCCTATCATATATGGGGCAACTAAAGTCCAAAGGCCCTCTGCCCACTGTTGGGGTCATGGGCTTGCTGGACACCATCAAGGCTTCAATACCCCAACCACCTCCAGGGAGGCCTGTGTCCTGGTTGGGGCTAAGTGGTACCAGATCCTAAGAACCACCCACAGAAGCACTGCCTATCATGGATGCTTCATTGATCTGTGGGGCATTGGGAGCCCTGGCCCTTTATCTCAGCAAACCTCTGTGCCTTCCCCCGTAGCAGAGCAGACAGGGTTAGACCTGGTGGACACACATCTTAACTTTCTTAGGGAGACAGGAGTAAGAGGTCTCTAAAGCACAGAGATGGTTTGAGTGATGTGGACCAGTTCCAGAGACAGTCCAGGCTTCTAGCCTTTCCTCCAGGGACACTGAGAAAAATGAATCCAGACACAATACCGTAAAGATGTGCACACAAATGCACCTTCGGCCCAGCCTTGGGATTGCCGTTTCCTCCATTCATCAGGTTCGTTTCTAGTCCTTCGGAAACATCCCTGACTCTGGTGCCAGGATGGCACTGGCCATAAGGTGGTGGTGATTTCTCTCTCAGACCCCCTGGTGGCTATAACAGGCACTAACTCTGCTTTCTTGCCTCTGTTAAAGACTCTAGCTTTGACCCCAAGAAAGTGAAGTCATGGTCAGGACTCCCACCGCCATTCTGGTGAGAATGCCCCTCCCATGCTCACACCAGCCAGCGTGACTGGGCCATCATCATCCCTGATTGTCGATGACCCCAGCCGTCACCTGTCGCTGAGCCTCTGACTGAACAGGCTAAATCGAATCCGACTCTGCTCAAGGAGTGTCCCTTCCGTCATGTCTCACAGCTGACCCACTGTCTCCTCTTCTCCCTTTTCAGCCTTTCAATTTTACTTTTTAAGAAAAGATTTTATTCTATGTGAATGAGTGTTTGGCTTTCGTGCCTGGTGTCCCATGTGGCAAAGCCAAAAGAGGGTGTGAGAATCTGGAACTGGAGCTGTGGAGGATTGTGACACACACTGAGTGAGTGCTGGGAACCGAACAGGACCCTCTACAGTCTGCAAGAGCGGCAAGTGCTCTCAACGGCCAAGCCACCTATTCTGTGTCCTGTATTTCTACCATATGGGTCCCACGCTCAAACCCAAGTCATCAGGCACCCACTGAGCAGTCTTGCCAGCCCTTTAATCTCTCATGGCTGCCCATCACATTCTTTGTAAAATCTCCACACTATCAATAGCCACCTCTCCCTTTTTTTCTCACTTCATATTTTAAAAATGTATCAGTCAGGCATGGTGGTGCGCACCTGTAACCCCAGCACCTGGGAAGCAGAGACCGGAGGACCTCTAAGTCCAAGTCAGCCTGGTGTACATAGCAAACTCCATTCTAGCCAGGGCTACACAGTAAGGCCTGTCTCAACCAACCAACCGTCTGATGGGTGTGTTAGTCTTCAAAGAAAAGCATTTTGGCTTTCTTAGTGTAACTAAGTTGCAGAGCATCTATCTGTCTTGTGTGTGAAGGGTTTGGGTGGGGCCCAGTGCCTCCCCACCCCACACCCACAGTCCTGTTTGATGGATACAAAGATTCCCTATAAATATGTGTATCTATAAAACATAAATATCCTAAGCACATATATAAACATGCTAAAGCCTGGGCAGATTTGATCGTCGCTGTTCAGTTTGCCTAACCTATAGGTTTCTATAGAGTGTTACATTACATTGCAAAGCATTTCTCTCTACCTGTGGCAGCCACCATCGCTCTGGAGTTTTGAACATCTAACTGGCTATATATGTGTAGGTGTGCCTTTTGCATGAGTGTATATAGACAGCCACAATGCTTTGCACCTTCACAACAGTAAAACTCCTTTCCTGGGTGCTGAAGAGATGGCTCGGAGGTTAAGAGCAATATTGCTTTTCTGGAGGACCTGCATTCAATTATTACCTGCATCAGGCAGCTCACACCCTGCAACTCCAGCCCCATGATCTGTTGCCTCTGGTCTCCACAGGCAGCCCCACTTTTTAAAAAAGTGTTTTTAAAACCTCCTTCAGCTCTTCTTGTTATGGTTTCTACCCTCCAGCTGTGTCTTACAGGCTAGATCCTATGTCTTTATTTTTTGTTTAATTACATTTATCAGGGGGTTATAGATGTAGAGGTCAAAGTACAACCTGCAGAAGTCACTAATCCCCTTCCACCGTGTGGGACACAAACTCAGGTTGTCAGGCTTGGAAGCAAGAACCTTAACCACTGAAACCCCTTGGCCAGCTAAGATCATATGACTTTTTAATGGAGCCAGGACCTTTGCCTGCTTAGGTCCTGTTAGCCAGCCCTTCTCTTCCCTATTTCGCCCTCCCTTTCTGCCCCTGGGTAGACCCCAGTCCTCAGGAGAGCTGACAACACACCACTCCATCAACCTCCTGTGCTGGCTGCAGCTGCTGCCTCCCCGCCTGTCACTCACAGGCCCAGTGGCGCCCAATCTTAACTTCCCTCCGACCTCCCCCATGGCGAACCAGTCTGGGGCTGGTCTGGGGATTAGAAGACCAGCATCAGTTCTCTTCATGATGGCAATGTAAGAACTGTGCTGTGTGGTCTCCCATGGCTCCCTTCTGAGCTCCTCCCAGGGATATTTCCAAATCAGGGTGAACCTGTGGGCATGGCAATAGTTTAGCTGGATATAAAATCTAGGTTATTTTTCAGTACCAATGACAGAACATCACCACTTTCTGGCTGCCAGTTTTTCCCTTGTAGAGTTTCTGTCTGTCTGATTCTTAATCCTTTCTCCCTCTGGGCACTTTAGAATTCCCACACTGCCTGCAAGCTGTTCCCCACTCCTACTCTGTCCCTCCTTCCTCTACTTAAGTGTGTGTACAGTGGCTCCCACTCTTGCCTATCCCACTGGAGCCCTTATAGTGTCCCTGAGGTTTCAGCTGCCCTGGCTGCTGTGGGGGACAGGGACGAGGTGGCCACTACCTAGATCCAAAGCAAAGGGCTACTCTGGGTGGGAGCAGAGTCTCAGGTCTAAGTCCAGCCCCTCCCCCAATTTTTGCTGTCCTGGGGCCTTTTCCCCACTCCTCCTGCAGCTCTGCTCTGGGCTACACCTGTGGCACCAGTCTCAATCCTGTGATGCAGCCTGTCCCTCCCCCTGTTGAGGCAGGGGTGGGCTGTTTGGGTTAAGCATGGATTCCCTTCCACATGAGCCCTGCCATGCTCAGACATTCTTCCTACAGGATGCCACTTTCCAGGTCTCTGGAGGTGTCTTAGGCACCAGTGTGTGCTCTAGGACAATTCACCTTAGCCAGGAGCTGCCTCCTGACCCCAGAGCTGGAAGCCAGAAGAATCCGAATGTGACTGGTGTGGCACTTGTCATTAGAGGTGCAGAACTCACCTGAGCCTCCCTGGTTGGGGGAGGATCCCATCCAAGAGCCCTCAGACCAGGTGCTCTTGGGAGGACTCACACAGAGTCTATGAAATGCACAAAAACCCAAGCCACAAACAAGGATACCGCTGTGCCTTTAACTCACAGGACTTTACAAAACCTTGATCCCACTGGCCTGAGTCCAAGCTTCTGGGATGGGGCAGCTTCCAGCTGACCCAGGGCCACAATGGCAAGTGAAGCTACCCATAAATACATTTACATAAATACAGGCCGGACTACGTTTCCAGGTAAACATTCGGCTGGCTGCAGCAGTCCACGGCCTAGCACCAGAAGGACCTGACAGGCTGGTGGGGCCTTGCTTACTCCTGCCTCGGTACCAACCCAGGTCCCTGAAGAGGGCCAGGGTTGCTCAGCACAGCCTGCAGGATCCCCATGTAAACGGTGGCCTGGAGCCTGGTCTACTTCCCTGGGTTCCTTGTGTCCACTTGAGACCCTTTCTCCATGGCCACAAGGCCTTGGTGGATAGCTGTGCGTCTATCCGCAGCCCTCCGCAGACAGCCATGGCTTTGCAGAAGAGGTGTGGATCCAGAGAGTCCTAGGTCCACCCATAGATGTCCTCTGGGTTCCTTGGGCTCCAACATGGTAGTGGTTCTCTGTGGGGATTCTGTGAGCTAGTGCTTCATGGCCCTGCCACTGGCCTGCTGGAGGATGGCTGTGTGGCCACTGGGGTCACGGGAAGAAAAGAAGGGTCAGCAACAAGGTGTGTGTGTGGAATCCTCAAGACAGCTAATTCCAGGCTGAAGGTGGTGATCTTCTTCCTTCATTAGCCAAGCCCAATAAAGGCAATAGCCCATCCCCCTCCCACCATGGCCTAGGTTCTGAAGGCACAGGGAAGCAAAGATGGTCACCATGGTGTGGGAGACTCGTTTGGGCTAACTAGAGAGCTGGGTGATAGACAGCTCATGTTGTCCACTGGGACAGACACAGGTAATGGGCCAGTAAGGCATCAATCACCCATGCCTCCACAGGCACCTCACACATCCACCAACACAACCTTCTCCATCCCAGGCCCTTGTAAGCAGCCCCACTCTGCCAACTTCCAAGAAGGGTGGGAGACAGGGCATTGAGGCTGGGTGGAAAAAGCTTCACCCAGAGTTAAACCAAGCCCCATCTCAGGGAAAAGGGCTATCCCAGGACTCCCAGGGGCCAACAATGCCCTCCCCACAGCCCCATCCTCAGAGATCCCACGCTAAATGCCCTAGGGTGTAATACTACATTCGACCACTGGGTGCCACTGTGGACAGCATTATATATCCAGGCACTCAGCAAATTGCAACCTAACCCTGAACAGCTGCTCCCTGAAAGGCTCTGAACATTTTGAGGCCATGATCGCCTTGGAGAGAAGCTGAAAATGATTCACACAGTATCCAGTCTACACTGAGGATCCTCAAGCTGAGGGCTCCTGGGTCTGGGCCCTCAGCTCTCTCATGTCCTACCCTGCAGAGCACCACAGCTGGACCCTCACCTCCTTCTACAGAGATCCTCCCCATCGACTTCAGCCAATTGGGCTTGGGGAGCTACAAGAGATGCCATAAGGGCTTGGGCTAGTCACAGGGGCGCAGTACAACCAGCTTTACCTTGCAGATGGGAGGTGCAGTCCCACAGAGCCTCAGGGACTTGGGGATCGAGGGAGTACTGCCTTTGCATATGGGTACATACAAGCACAAACATACAATAAGGCATGTGTACACGCATGTGTCTGATGTACACACATGTGCTGGAACATACATGACTGGCACAGGCATGCACTATAACACACATACTTGAATTCACCACGGTAGACATGCCTGGTGCATAGACACCACTGGAGCAAGCATATGCATGTGTTGCACACATGTACATAGGGAGCACACACGCCTGGGAAACACACACCCAGAGCATACATATACCTGAAGAATGTATACATGGGACACATAACTCACCCAGAGGATGCATACCTAAAGCCCATGCACACACCCACAGAACATGTACCTTGAGCACACACGCCATGTAGAAGCTTACCCGGAACACACATACATCAGGAAGACATGTAACACCTGAAGTACACACACTAGGAAGACACACACTCACACCAAGCGGACACATACCTGGAACATGTGCGCTCCAGTGCATGTATATACAACCGCGCACGCACGGTGGCCTCACATGCTTGTGTCACTTCGCCAATGTGTTGCCCACAACACCCTGGAGCACATGCACAGACTGACCTAACATGCATACACTGTTCCTCACAGACACACGGGCATACAGCGCCTGCCCATGCTGGATCAGTCACCTAACCCTGCCTGCGCGTGGATCTGTGAGCTCCCGCTGCAATCTTCAGGCCACTCTAGGGAAACAGTTGGTGCTCCAGGCTGGCAGTGCCACTCAGTCCCGCCCACGGGAAATGGCTTGGGGCCTACTCATTACCACTAAGCTGTGTGGAGTGGGAGCACTGTGGGTGCCAGGAAGGGATGGCTGAGCTTCTCACCGACTGGCCTGGTACCACCGCTTGGTGGTGGTATTGGGACAAGGGGTGGATTCCTGCCCAGGGGCAGAGAAGTCTTCAGTTTCTCCCCTGGGAACCTGACTCACCTTCCCGGCAAGTGGGCCCTGTGTAGTTGTCCACACAACGGCACCGCCCACTGATGGAGTCGCAGTCAGCCCCACCCCCGCAGTCACAGTGCAGGGCACAGCCAGGCCCAAAGCGGCCCCTTCTGCAATCTGTAGGGGCAGGAGGTAGGAGAGAGAAGCATAAACAACCCTCCCATCTGCCTGGACCATGGGTAGACAGCTCAGGTGGCGTGACGTCCTCTGGGGAAGTAGTTTCCTCTGAAAAGGATAACACTTTTTAAAAGCCTGTGTTCTATAACCATGAGCTCCTAAATGGAAAAGCACCAGTCACAAGCCCTGGGCACACGTTCCTGCCCAGAGCCTGGGTTGATGAGGCAGTGTAGAGCAGCCACAGCTGCTGTCCCCAAGGCTGCATGAATCCAAAAGTCATCATGTCGCTTTTGAACCCCCAGCAGGACAAAACAGCCCCCATCCTCAGGAAGTCTGGTGTGAAGGGGGTCATGGCCACAACTAATAAGTCAGGGACGTATTTCCACCTCCCTGGGGCCTTTCTCATGCTAGCCAGAAAGAGTCCCAAGACTCTAGCCTACCACAAAGCAGGACCTAGCCTTGGCAGCTGCAATGGGTATCTTTGCTTGGCATATATCATGCTCTGGCTACTGCCAACAGCCCCCAGAGTATGCAGGCTGGAACAGAGATCGTAGGAAGCTACAGTGCCCAGTCTGAGGCCTGGCATGCAGGTACCCAACCCATATGATTTGATATGTCACATCCTGGGCAGGATCCTCCACTCACCCAGGTCACACGTGGCTCCTGTGCGCCCTGGTGGGCAAAGGCAGAGGCCGCTGATGGGATCACAGGGCACATTTTTGCTGCAGTTACACTGCTGCTGGCAGCTGTCTCCAAAAAAGCCTGGCTTGCACCCTGGTGGGGACAATGGGATCAGCATTCCCTTCCCCAGATTAAACAAGACAAGGAAAGGGTAAAGGGGTTGGGTGGGGGCCTGACACTCACCCCTCTCACAGAACTGGCCATGGAAGCCAGCAGGGCAGAGGCAATGGCCGCTGACAGGGTCGCATGGAGCTCCCTGTTGACACTCACAGACTCCCTGGCAACCAGATCCATAGAAGCCAGGGGGGCAGGCTGAAGGAGGACCCTGGTTAGAGTCAGTCAAGGGCAGGAGGCAGCAGAAACCCCCAGTTTTCCCAGAGTGAGCAAAAGGCCAAATCTAAGAGCTGAGAGAGGACCGTCCCTGAATGCCCTCATCTCCCTCCTTCCCGGCTCCAGCCAGCGCTTGTATGACAAGGTAGAGAGAGGCAAAAGGAGCTGGTTGGGGGGAGCCCATCTCTACCTAATCTGTGTGACCCCTGAACAGGCATCTCCAGCCCAGAGCCTGGTCAGGCTCATCCCATCTCTCCCCATGAACAATGACATGAGAAAGTGGCCATTGCTTTCATGAATTAGGACCAGCCTAGACAGTGTGTTCAAGGTCAGGGGACAGTCCCACTCACAGTGCTCGCAAGCTTGACCGTAGAAGCCAGGGCCACAGTGGCAAGCACCCGTGGTGGGCTCACAAGTCCCATTGTTCTGGCATGAGCACTTGAAGAGGCAGGCAGCACCATAGCGCCCAGCAGGGCAAGCTGTGTAGGGATAGGACAAAGATTTAAGTGCACCTGACTCTGCCCCTGCCTCCCCCACACAGCCGCCCAGGCCCTAAGCTCTGCATCTTTCTCGGGGTCCAGAGAAAGACCCTCCCTGCTCAGAATCCACATGGACATTCCAGTCCAGCTGCCCTCATAAACTCACCCTGCTCACAGTGTGGCCCCATCCAGCCCAGGGGGCAGGAGCAGCTGCCATTAGTAGCATGACACAGGCCCCCATTTCTGCAGGCACACTTGAGCTCACAGTTCTTGCCAAACCGATCTTGGGGACACCCTAAGGGCAAGAAAGCAGGCACAACTGAGAACTCTAGCAGGGGCTGGACACGTCCCTGCACAGACAGGCACTGGCATTCACTCAACCAATGATTCCTGAGCTGCCTAGGGTTGGTCTTGCCCTCACAGCATCCACTCTTCACACAGCATCTTGGACAGCCAGCACCAGGTCTAGAAGGACCACTCTAAGATAAGGGGACCATGGTCTTCAAGGGGCTGTAAGCACCTACACAGCCAGCAAGCAGTCAGGAAGGCTTCACTCCACACTTCCTCAAGGCTGAGAATGTGTGTGCACTGGAGACCCCAGGTCAGGCATGGCCAGCCGTAGGGACTCAGAGATGGCCGGTCTCCCACTTTGTACTGCTTGCCACAATGCTGTCTTTTCTAGGAATGAATGAGGTGGCATCCTGGCTACAGCCTGGCCTTGGGCTTCTAATCTGACTACACCAGTCCCCCAGGCACCAGACTGACAACAAGGGTTCAGAGAGCAGCCCTTTGTGAGGGGGAAGTGAGAAGCTGTGCCTGCAGAGCCTTGGAACTGGGCACACTGGCATGAGCATGTGTCACGACCACTGTCCCCTGGTCCACCCATTGTTCACCAGTCCAGCTTGTCTCTGCTGGGGACCCCGGCCTGGGCCTGGCAAAAAGGGCCAGGAAGATACTCTTCCAAGAAAAATGTCACCAGGACACAACAGCTACCAGGCTCAGGAGAGGGTCCCACTGGCCACAAAGACATGAACAGGCCCCTGAGTGAACCAAGTCTCAAGAGTCCTGTGTGGGTGGGGCCTGAGTCGGCATAGGATGACCTGTTTGCCAGCAAGGCCAGCTGTCCATATGGGGAGGACACTGCTTTCTCAGCCCCAAGGTCTCTGGAGAATCCACAATGGCTATGAGTGTGACTATGTCCCTGGGGAACGGGCACCCCTCCCATGATGGGTTCATTTCAGCAGCCTGCTCCTTAACTCAATGACACATCGGTGAACAGTGCATGAGCCCAGCCCCCGATACTCACCATGCTCACAATGGACTCCAGTCTTCCCAGGAGAACAGATGCAAATCCCTGACACAGCGTCACAGGCCGCCCCTTGTCCACATGCACACACGTGGGCACAACTGGGGCCAAAGCGACCCTGTGGACAGGCTGTGGAGAGGGCAGGTAAGTAGTTACCTCCCCTTGGGCTCTGCCAGAGGCTGTACCAACCCCAGTGACAGGACAGGAGACACAGGGGCAAACCACCAATTCCCAGTGCCCTCCATCTCCCTCCATGAAAAGGCTCTGCTGGGAGCTGGGCCCCAGGCCATCTCTACAGAGATACATTGACATAACACCCCCAGCTCTGCCTGCATTTCAAATGGGGAAAGTCCCCATGTGACTCAGGAGAAAGTCCCTTTCCTGGGCAGGAGGTTGGCCACAGGGATGTACTCAGTGCCCGGCATATTATCTGGGACAGAGCTGGCCAGAAGGCCAGGGCCCTCTGGGATCACACTGATGTCCCAGGACAGCACACCCTCACTGCCATTTTACCTTAGTTCAGCAATGGGGAACCCAAGAATCAGGGAAGCAGTGGGCGGGGCACTGTCCTCCCATAGGCTGGCTGGCAAGGCCCTGCCCCCTTCCCCAGAAATTCAACAATAAGCCATCCAGCCCTGCCACCTGGCTCCTCACCAAGGCTGCAGTCGGCCCCAAGGAATCCAGCAGGGCAGTGGCAAGCTCCTGTGGCTATGTCGCAAGAGCCACCATTGAGGCACTTACAAATTTGTTCACAGCCTGGCCCATAGCGCCCAGGTGGGCAGCCTGCAGGGAGAGAGAGCGCCTGCTACATGAGCTGGGGGCTGGAGTCAAGCATGCAGCACCCCTGAACGTGGCATGGCCACCCTGTGAGCTGCCAACCTCCACCCTGCATCCCAGAATGGCAGACAGAACCCCAGGTCCCCCGAGGCAGTGGACAACACTCACGTTGCTGACAGTTGGTGCCATGGTAACCGGCAGCACACACACAGGCCCCTGAAGCAGGGTGGCAGGCCCAGGTCTCACCAGAACATTGGCATAGGTGCCCACAGTCCTTTCCAAAGGTGCCAGGCTGGCAGGCTGGATATAAGTTGGGTAGGGTCAGGCCTGGCCTAGCCCTCAGAAATCCCATTGTCCCTCTCCACAAAGTAGATGTTAGGAGAGCACCTACCCTGCTCACAGCCAGGTCCAGTGAAGCCAGGTGGACAATGGCACTCCCCAGTAACATGGTGGCAGGAGGCACCAGGTGGGCAGTGGCAACGCTGGGCACAGGCCTCTCCAAACCAGCCACGTGGACAGGCTGCAGGAAGGTAGAATTAGTTAGGCTTTCCTGGAAAGGGGCAGCGGGGAGTCCTGAGGTGGCTGTGCAGGGCCAGCTCCCTCCCAGCAACTGGATCCATACACTATTATCAGTGCTCACCATCCTCGCAGTGTGAGCCCCTCCATCCCGGGGGACAGAGGCAGGCCCCTGTGACATGGTGGCAGGTGGCACCTCTCCGGCAGTTACAATGCTCTTCACAGTGAACCCCAAACATGCCCTTGGAACAGGCTGTGGCGTGAGAGACAGACAGGAAGGCTGGGAATTACAGCCCCAGGACCTCTGCCCATGGAAATTAAGGAAAAAGGGGAGGCTGGGACAAGAAGATGTAAAGAGTCACTGGATCCCCCTGAGGATCCCAACACAGCCTACCAACCAGCATCAGCAGCCCCAAGCTTGGGTCTGAGCAAGGGGCTCTCTGGGCTGGGTCTGCAAATGACAGTGCCTAGATTGAAGGGCAGCCAGGGAGTGGAAGACTTGGTGAGGGTGTTCAAGCCTGGAAGGGTGGACAAGGACCCTGGGCACAAAAGCCACAGCCTGGGCAGCCGCCTGTAATCATGGAGCCTGGAACAATACAGGCTTCGAGTCCAGAGACCAAGGCTTTCTCTCTGAAGCCTTGAGATGAGGTACACACACCCCTCTCTCCAAAGTAGAAGCAAACAAGCCAATCAGGCTGGCCTCTTAGGTACAGCCAGGAAGCCCTGAACCCATTTAAAACTGGGCCACATTGGTGAGAACCAGGCTTGGCCCATATCTTCAGCATGGAGTAAAACCGGATCACCCTTGGCAGAACCTCCCAGCTTCCCAGAACCCACTCACGGCTCTGACACTTGTCCCCAGTCCAGCCAGCTGGGCAGAGGCAGTGACCCGTGAGCCGGTCACACATGCCCCCATTAAGGCAACTGCAGCTGAACTGACAGCCAGCTCCATAGTGTCCGGGAAGGCACTCTGAAAAAGTAGGCGGAGGGAGTGAGGGAGGGAGGGTCTGACTTTCTGAGCTAGGGCTCTGCCCAGGAGACACTATCCCAACCTTCTTACACCTGTGTTCTTGGATGGAAGGCCACCCCCAGGGTGCTGCCCCCTCAAGGAGTCTTCCTAGGCCTGAGATCACATCTACTACCTAGGCCAGCCAGCTCACCTTTCTCACAGGCCAAGCCGGTCCAGCCCTCCGGGCATGTGCACTGGCCCAAGATGGGGTCACAGCTCCCTCCATTGCGGCAAAGACAGGAATGCTGACAGTCCTTGCCGTACAGGCCAGCAGGGCAGGCTGAGGCCCAGAAAGCAGAAGCAAGCCTCAGCATCTGGCCAGCAGAGACCTTTGGAGTTCTTTAAGTTCCCACACATCCCCGAAGCCCAACCTGACTTTCAAGTTGGACTCTAATCAGGGCTGGTTTTATGATGCCCCAGACCAGGCCTGTACTGGACCCACTGACCTGGCCTTGAGCATGTGACACTAAAGGCCACAGTCAAGCTCCCTCCCAACTTCCCCCCAAAGCCCATGCTGACAGGTGAGCGTTGCACCTACCCTGGCATCCCATGCACACATGTCCCTCCATGGGCCCAATGAGAGGTCATTACCCAGTACTGGACCCTGAACTCCCAGGCAGGGCTTACCCTGCAGGCAGGTGGGTCCCATCCAACCAGGGGCACAGTGGCATTGCCCATGGATAGGGTCGCAGGAGGCCCCGTTGAAACAGGTACAAACCTGGCTGCAGTTAAGCCCGTAGGTGAGGGATGGACAACCTGTAAGGGGAGAGGAGCCATCAGGGGCATGGCCAGGGGACCACAGCAAGAGCTATCATGGAGCTGAGCAAACCTCCCAAGCTCAGGGCCAGGTCTCAGCAGCCACAAAAGGGATGGACACTTGGGATCCTGTGGGTAGAGCTATGTCCTCAGTCGGATGGCAGGAAGGGGCCCCAGGGGTGTCCCCGCCCCCATGAAGAACCCACAGCACCTAGGCTTACTCCCCTTACATACTCTGGGCACAGCGTGGGCCCCAGCGGCCAGCTGGGCAGATGCAGGAGCCGGTCACAGCATCACAGGTGGCCCCAGCAGAGCAGTTGCAAGCACTGCCACAGTCTAACCCGAAGAAGCCGGCAGGACAGGCTACAGACAGAGGTGGCACTGACAAGAGGCTCAAAGGCCAGAGGACCCTGCCCTGCACTCAGGGCCCACACCAGACTGCACCCAGCCTACCATGCTCACACCCCAGCTATACTCATTTTATCATGCTCACACCCCAGCCTGCACCCAGCCTATACCCATATTACCATGTTCCCACTCCAGCCTGCACCCATCTTTACCATGTTCACACCCTAGTGGGCACCCAGCATACACCCATCCAGTTTACCATGCTCACACCCCAGCCTGCACCCACCCAGCCTACCATGCTCACACCCCAGCCTGCACCCACCCAGCTTACCATGTTCACAGAAGCTTCCCCTCCAGCCGGCTGGGCAGGTACAGGCCCCACTGACATGGTCACAGGTTGCCCCATGCTCACACTTGCACTTCTGCTCACAGCTAGGACCAAAGTACCCCTGGCGACACCCTGAGGCACAAAGGGCAGTCCACCATTGGCTCAGACACCAAGAGTCTGGCAGAGCCCAGGGCTTGGGGGAAAGGCCTGATTGACAAACAAGTTCCTCCGTTCCCAACAGTGGGGACACCTGGCCTTACCACACACTCCTCTTACCCTTTCCCCAGATGGGAGGTAAGAGTCCCAGACCTCATCTTCAGGGCCCACGTGGGATCTCATCTATGGCTGCCTCTAAAACCAGCTATCCTGAACCACTCACAGCCCTTCCACAAGCCTTGGAAGGATACACATAGAGACCTAAGGAACCCCTGCTCTCCTCCCAGACCGGGACAGCCCTAGCTCCCCATTTGCTCTCCTGACAAGTGGGAGACAGCACACGAGCATGAGTGGTTGCGTGCACCAGAACACTCAGGTGCGTGTGTACAGACAGACACACATGTGCATGAGCAAGTGTTCTCGAGTGTGGTCATGTGCACGTGCATGCCAGTGTGCACACTGAGGGGAGAGGTACGAGTGCCGGGCTCGGTACTCACACTGCTCACACTGTGCACCTTCGTAGCCAGCCTCACACAGGCAGAGGCCACTGACAGCATCACAGCTCCCATGGCCTGCACTGCAGTTGCACGGGTGGATGCAATCAGGCCCCCAGTGCCCATTGTCACAGGCTGCAACAGAGCTCAGAGTCATCTCGTGTTAACTCCACAGCCAGGTCAGAACACAGGGCCTCTTGGGGCAGTGGCAAGGGAGGGACCCACATACCTGTCTGGCAGCTGAGGCCAGTCCACCCAGGGGCACAGCTACAGCGTCCAGTGGCTGGGTGACAATGCCCATCGTTGGCACAAGCACACCTCATCTGGCAGCCGGCTCCAAACCAGCCTGCTGGGCAGGCTGTTGGCGGTAAACAGGGTGAGTATGGCAGCCTGGTATGCCCATCCAGGGCCACAGGCTGAGGCTGAGGTCAGACAGCAGCCATACTCACCCTCCTGACAGCGGCTACCAACAAAGCCAGGGAGGCACAGGCAGGCTCCAGCCTCAGGGTCGCAGCTGGCACCATTTTCACAGGCAGGGCAGATCTCCTGGCAGCCAAGCCCCCAGCGGCCCTCGGGACAATCTAGAGCCCACTCCCAGGGTTAGTTATTCTTTCCCTAGTGCCCCAGAGCTGGCACACTGCTGTGTGCCTGACACATCACTGAAGGCCCCCTCTTGCCACAATCCAGAGAAGGGACCACTGTTCACATAGAAGACAGCCAAGGAAAGAGTCAGGCTTCAGAACCGCAGGGCTGCAGGACATCCACCCATAGAGAAGGAAACCCAACCCCAGGGACAGTCCAACAGCAAAATAAGGGGGCTGCTAGGGGCAAATACACCAGGCAGGGAGCTGGTGGTCAGGAGGGCACAGAGCAGGGTGCCAAGGCTTGGCTGGGCAGCTACAGCCAGTCCCTGTATCCCAGTTTGCTCCAGTGTAAGTCCCTGAAGTTACTACAAAGGAACCTAGGACTGCATGGTTGGGGCTAAGCTTCCAAAATGGTCTATGGTGGGGTTCCTAAATGTAGTCCAGATTGGGGCCCCCCAAATAGAGCTCGGATTGGGATCAAGGGTCCCTAAATGTGCTCCAGGATTGTATTCTCAAACAAAGCCCAGAGCTGGGGCTCCTGGATCCATGTAGCTATCACTCACCTGCTCCACAGTCCTCCCCGGTCTTCCCTGGTGGGCACAGACACTGTCCTGTGACCCGGTGGCAGGGGGCTCCCACACAGGAGCAGGAACCTGAGCAGTTCACACCAAATGTTCCTACTGGGCATTCTGTAGGTGAGAGCAGGTGGGCTTCAGTCACTCTGTGTGTATCTATCAAGGTTAGGAGTTTCCTCTGGAGCCCCAGGAAGACCAGGGCAGGTTATGGGAACAAGAACTTAGCAGATGTGAGAATTGCCAGAGGTCAGTCTGGAACACAGGAAGGGGCAGGGGCATGGCTGCCAGAAGTTATGGCCATCCAGGACCCTGGAGAGCGCCCAGGAGCAGGGGACCATTCCTGCTCCAAGATGGTCCACTCAGGGAACCTCTACTCAAGTCCTCAAGAGCTTTCTCCACTAAGCACAGACTTGTGCTTGGGGCAGTAATAGTTTCCAGACCTAATAACAAGGGAAGCCATTTCTGTAAAAGTATGTGTGTCATTTCCTGCAGTCTGTCCTTGGGGGCCCTGGAGGCTTTAATAAAGCAAAGAAAGGAAAAGGGTGGGTTCCTTTTTCTTGTAGCACGGGCGGGGGTGGGAAGAGGATTCCCCTGCACAGCTGCCTCACTGAGCCTGGCATGCGGCACGGAATCTGGAACAGGAGGGCGCAGGCTTGGGGAGGAAGGCAACGAGTGTGTGTCTACACAGGCTCACGGGTGTGCATGCTCTGGGTGGCTCTGTTAGGAGGCTCAGTCCTGTCCACTTCCCAGATGCTTGTGCGGATGGAAACAGGGATGCTCAGAGGTGGTGAACGGCCTGAGACCATGGAGTCCTGAGAGCAGGCCAGGTCTGGGGATGCTAGACTGAGTTAGGAGACCTGAATATTCTCTCCTGAGACCTGAGAGCCCTTGCTGGGCCTCATCCTGCAGGCGGATTAGCTTGACCGATACTGCCAAGCTGACCTCTGACCCTGGCTAGGTGGTGCTGGGGCCTTTTCTGCTTCTCCCCCCTGTGGAGAAGGGAGAGGAGGGATGGCTGGTAGCTCCTATGCCTCTCTATGCTTGCCCACCCTAAAATGGTCACACTCGGGCCCAGAAGCTCCCTTCAAATCTGACCAATGGGTATATAGACAGCAAGTGCTATGCCGAGAGGCTCCAAACTCTCCCACCAGCCGGCAGCAGCCGTAGTAACCACACACGAGTGCCAAGAGCCTTCCCCATTTCTCAAGGACCTGTGACCACATGGGTATATCCTCCTCTCCTGGTCATGAAGCTATAAGCTGACTGTTTGGGTACCCAGCCTGACTCTCCACGAGTCACACAGGTTAGATCCTCACATCAAGGGTCACAGACCATGGTACCCAGTCACATGTCCCCTGCTGGTATAGGCCTCAGACTCCCTCTCTGGTCCTCTAGGTCAAGCTCCAAGCCTCATATGCTGGGCTGCCAACAAATGAGGGTGTGATTTATTAAGCCATCTGCTCCCCAGCCTTGCCTCGGGTCTCTCAGTGACACCTAAGTGATGAGAGAATGTCCTTCTGTATATAATGTTTCTCTTATTGGTTGATGAATAAAACTCTGATTGGCCAGAAGCCAGGCAGGAAGTATAAGTGGGGCTACCAGACTAGGGAGAGGAAAGGCAGACAGGAAAAGCCAGAGAGATGCCATGTAGCTGCCAAAGGATTAACAGGTCTGGTCCAGGCATCCGGTAAGATAAGGCCATGTAGAAATAACACAGATTAATAGTTATGGGTTAATAAGAGAGAGCTAGCCATTAAGAAGCCTGAGCTATTGGCCAAACAGTTTATCATTAATATAAGCCTTCTATGTGCTTATTTGAGGCTGAACGGCTGTGGGGCTGGGCGGAACAGAATCCCCATCTACACCCAAGGACCCGCGTCACTAATCTGCCCCTCAGCAGTCTTGAGGCCCATTCTTCTACCTGCCCAGCAATTAACAGTATCTAGGCTCTGTGCTCACTCATACCCACCTGACTACAGGACACACTGCCAGACTAGACCTCTCCAAGGAACCCTCTCTCCCAGCAGCCACCCTGCTCCTTCTCACACCTGCTCCTTCTTTTCCCTTCACATCTGTCTTGCCCAGACTGCAGCATAGAGCTATCCCAGGACCCTCACGGAAGTGAGGAGTGAACAGTCATTCCACCGAGGTGCTGACCATTTCTCCGGCCTGAACCAGGCAGACAGACCAGCTCCTCCTCTGAGCATTCTAAGATGATGGTCCAGGGACCACAGTGCCACTGAGGTGACAGGAGGCGAAGGGCCATTTACACAGAGACATTGGATTGGAGCTTCCAGCTCTGCACTTTGCAGTTCCCCAGTCAGCAGAACCCCAGGGGGCAGCCGCTCACCTTGGCCACAGTCCTCCCCCTGGTAGCCGGGAGGACACTGTGTCTGACACTCGCCACTCACAGGGTTGCAGGCCACACCCCGTGGGCAGGTGCAACGGTGTCTGCATCCTGGCCCGAAGAAGCCTGGCTCACACTCTACAGAGTGAGGAGCAAGACAGAAATGTGAGATGGAAGTGACCTTCTCAGTAGCCCAGGGACCTCCCTCTCCCTCAGAGACTCACCTGCCTGGCAGTGCTTGCCCCGGAAGCCAGCCTTGCAGGAGCAGCTGCCATCTCTCGGGTTACAAGACTGTGTGTGTGACTGCTCACACTGGCAATCCTCGGAACAGCCCGGCCCAAAGGCCCAGGGAGGGCAGGCTGCAGACACAGAGCCATAAGTAAGAGGCCTGCCCACTACAACACTCACCGCAGTCAGCCTGAATTGGCAAGGATGGCCCTGGTAGGCCTGCTATAGCTGAGCCCCCTTCCAGAACATTCTAGAAATGAGCACATGTACTTGGTACCTGGAGACCTGGGACTAAGAAGCAGGGACTACACAGCTGAGGGACTGTCCCTGGAGCACACCACTTCCCAGCCAGGACGACCACAGCTTTCCCCTCTCAAGTAACTCCTTCAGAAATGTCAAACACTACCTTCACGCATCTTTCTGGGCTCATCTACTGTCCCCTTCCTTCCCTGAGTGTCTGTGCACCCAGAGATGGGAACTCTGCCAGGGGGCTGAGGAGTTGGCTTTGCTCCACAAGCCCAGGCCAGTGTCCCACAAGTTTCCTGGGAAGTCTGGCCCTGCTCACCTCAATTACCAGATGAGAGATAGGACCACCCTGAGGTCACTGCAGCAGATGCCCGGAGGCCAACACAGTGGGGAAACAGACTCAAGTCAACCCATCCACAGATGCTGCCACAGTGCTCCCAGCAAGCACAGTGTGAGGCTCGGCACAAGACAGATGGTCCCATGCATATGGACAGATGTAGCAGAACTCACCAAGATGGCAGAAACGGCCATAGAGCCCCGGGTCACAGAGGCAGGCTCCATAGACGCGGTGGCATCGGCCCCGGTTAGCACAGTGGCATTTCTTCCGACAATGTTTACCATAGAAGCCCTTGGGACAGCCTGTGGGCAACACTTTAGTTAGAACTGTAGAGAGCAGTTGGCCTACCTATATGTGGTTCTCAGATGACGAGACACTCAGAGGTCTAGTGCCCAGGACAGAGGACAGGAGTGGCCATGCCCCATGGCCCCAAGGCACAAGTTGAGCCTTGTGGTGACACCTGTTGGTTGTCCTGGCAGAACCAGCAGCAAAGGAAGGAGGCTGACCATACTCATCGGCACACACCTGAGAGGTGCAAAATCTCTAAGTGCTCTGACCTCTGACCCACACAGAATACTGAGCCTAACCTCTCCACCGCAAAGAGGGAAGGTTGCAAGGCTACACCCAAGCCTGGACAGCTGCCCTTCTCCAAATACCCCCCTCTGGCTCCACCTGCCCCATGTCCCTCCTACTGAAAGGGAGATAGATAGTTGAAAATGAAAGCCCAAAGCTGCCATGTCCCAATCTCTAGGATCTCAAGATTAGGCCACCCACATTGCCCAAAGCCAATTACAAATGATGTCCTTAGCTTACAGGCAGGTGGCATTTGAGACAGAAAGGGGAAGGCAGCAAAGAGCTGTGGTCATATAGAGTCCCAGGCAGAGACCGGAATGGAACCACAAAGTAAGGGACACAGGGGCCCTATGACGTCTCCACCCCTGAAAATCTGCCTCTGTGTCCCCAGAGGCTCCCTTTAGTTTACCTGCACTGGTACATTTCACTTGCTGGGGAATCTGGCACCCCCTCCCCCAAGATAACTGGGGGAAAGTCTCTGGGAGGTGATACAGATTCTGATCCTATACCTGCCAAGTGTCCCTAAGGCCACCAGGAGACTGTCACACCCATGGCTTTTCCAGCCTCCACATGTTTGCAGCAGAGTGTGAGAGAGGGATAACAGAGACACAAAGCTGGGTTGGGGAGAAGAAGAAAACACTGTGTGGCTCCCCTGTTGTCCTCAGGCCACCCCAGGGCCTTGGGGCTGGGTTCTATCAACTGTATCCTCTTACTCTAGCAGGAGCAGTTAAAGTGGTAGAACTTAAATACTAGAGACCCAAAGACAAGGCCGTCCCCTGAGAAGCTTATTCCCATGAACTACACAGTGCCAAACTACAGCCAAACAGGATGTCAAGCATCACCCCAGGAAGCCACCAACACAGACAGAATCCCAGCTGGCCATCCCCAGCTCTGCTCGAATGCTCCAAGGTTCAAAGGGCTCACCACCTTCCCAGGGAATCCATTCCAAACATGTCTTCCACCCATCGAATCGAGTCTCAACCTTCTATATGGAAGTCCCGGGAAATGAGCAACAAGGCAAAACTAATGCCAAGCTCGCTCAAGCCACTATTCCCTCCCAGGCATAGCCTAAAGCCCTGGGGGCAGAAAAATAAAAATCTGCACCAGGTTCTACATCACCTTCCCTTTCTCTAGAGTCCCAGAGGGGTTACACGCACCATCCTCACAGTGGGTTCCGCGGACACCGGGGGGACAGCGGCAGGCCCCTGACATGGGGTCACAGGTCCCACCATTCTGACAGATGCAGGGAGAGCTACAGTTCTTCCCAAAGGTGTCTGGAGGGCAAGCTACAAGAAACGACAGGGAAATACCAGGATTACCAATCAGCAGAACTTGGCAGTCCTTTTGGCATTAAAGGCACCAATTTCAAACAACAGCCTGGAACAGCAAATGAAGGTATCTGTGCCTCATGGCCCCAGCCACCCTCACGGCAGGACATCACTAATCAATGACTACATTCTGACATCCAACGCCCTTTCAACCAAATGGCCCATTCAGATGATCCCCATGGCTTGAAGAAGACTCCAATTTCCTCTCGGTCAGGGGGCTGTGGGAGAAAGGCTCTGGACAGATCCATCCCCACAGTGTTTCAGCTATAAATTGTTCTGTAGCCCTGAGCAAGGCTCTGCTCCCATCAGATGGTTCCATAGTCCCTGCTACCTGTACAAGGGACGCCTGCCCGCTAGCTCTCCTTCATAGACACCTTCAATACCCTTAGATACTTGTTGGCTTGTCATTGGATCCCTAGAGACTGACTGGGAGCATTGCACACCCCTGGTTTGCTGGTTCCCAGAATGCCCCACATCCTAGTTCCATGTTTAGTGCAAGGGTTGGGGGGGGGCAGTCAGTAGACTCCTACGAAAGAAAGGAGGAAGGAAAACTGGTAAGATGGTGCATGGGTGGATGATGGATGGGAAGATGGGTGGACTGGTACGTGGCATGTGGACAGATGGACAGATTGATGGGTGAACAGAAGAACAGATGAGTGGATGAGTGGATGGGTAGATAGACAGACGGGTGTGTGAGTGGGTGGGTGGATGGGTGGACAGATGGGTGGGTGGACACACTCAGATTCTTCTCCCCAGAGCTAGGCAGGAGGAACCATACAGAATGGATGCTCACAACTCTTGGGCTCACAGACTCGGCCTAGACCCCACCAGCGCCTCACTCTCATTGCAGATGATCCCTGTCCAGCCCGCTGGGCAGTCGCAGCCATCCAGGCCTGGGAAGCAGGTCCCTCCATTCCTGCAGTCATCACAGGTCAGGCTGCAGTCATGGCCAAAGGTGTGGTCCAAGCAGACTGGGGAAAACAGGGAGCGGGACTTCAGAGCTAAATCCCCTAGCCTCAGGCCCTTGGGCCAAAGAAGAGAGAAGGGACAACCTCCTACATTCCAAGGTGAGACATGGGAACCTCACCCTAGGAACGGGGGCCAGTTTAGCCCTGAACCAGCTGTACAAACTGTGAGGGGTGGACCCTCTTCGGGCCTCCCAAAATCATAGGGCAGCATGGATCAGGACTGCAAGGGGAGAAGCCAAGGGCAGGCTCATGCCTCACCAAACTTCTCAGTGAGCGTGTGCTCTCCCCGCAGCTCCGCTGCCGCCTCCTCCTCAGCCCCATAGTCATCCTGGAAGAGCTGTGGCAGCTCATCCCTCAGCACTGCAATGTGGGGCAGGGGCCGCACGAAGGGCAGCTGGCCATCCAGGTCTACCACAGACTCTTCTAGGGCTGGGGAAGGACACACGGTACCTCAGCCTTTGCCACACACACTCCACTCAACAACAACACTGCCTTAAAGTCTTAGCTCTTCTCTCACCTGGTCAATACAGAAACCGGATGCCCCCACCCCTCTGTAACACTGTGCCCTGCCTAATCAATCACCCGACCAACCAGCTTCCCTCAGCCTGCCGGCCCCACCCCTACCGCAGGAGACAGGACCATCCTGCCACGGGACCCAGAGAGGTGACGGTAAGCCCGCTAGCATGCCAGACATGTGAACTACTGGGATCAGACACCCAGAAGGCAGTGGTGCCTGGGGGAGGCTCACGGGTGCAGCCCCTGCGGTCCTCGTCCAACCGGAAGCCAGCCTCACAGAAGCACTGGAAGGAGCCAGCCAGATTGGAACAGTGATGCTCACAGCCACCATGACCAGAGGCACATTCGTCAACATCTGCAGACAAACGGGACTGCTGTGGTTGTGCTCCTATGGTCAGGAGCCTGGGGGCCCACGCCTACCCTGGCTATACCTCACAGACATAGCCAAGTGCTCATCCGCTAAGCATCTGGTAACACTACCCCCACCCCACCCCACCGACCAGTCACAGTGCCTGCTCCAGAAGTCTTTCTACTCAAGAGTGAAGGGACAGTGGACATCTGCCAGGGGAGTCATTGAAGGAACAGGGAGGAGCATGTCCCTGACCCTGAGAGGGGAGTCAGTGACTACAGGTGGGAAAGAGGGAGGGAGGGATGGGCAACGGTGTGTGAGGTTTAAACAAGCACACGACAAGTACATGCTTCTGGCCATGTGAGACTGGCTAGCTACATGTACAACTTGTGTGTGGTACGCAAGAGGTCATATGCAAGTTTACATGTGGTCAGGATGGGTTGCATGGGTGTGTATGTGCATACAGTAGGCACTTAAATGTCCACAAGCAGAGCAGGCCGATTGCCGATTGCATGCCACCTCAGGAGGGCTAAGGCTGACCCAACGCTACTGTATGTAGCATGTGCTTACCCTCACAACCACAGCCATCAGTGTTGAGCCGGTAGCCAGCGTAGCAGCTGCACTCATACCCACCAGGGGTGTTGGCACACACCTGCTGGCAGCATGGGGAGTTGGCACAGTCGTCAATGTCTGTGGGGGTACACACGGGAGCCTGCTGGCACCATGGATACACATACATCTTCCCACAATCCCACAGCAACAACCCCTGTAACACACTGTGTTCATGCCTATGCACAATCCTACCTGACCACGTGTGAACCTGTACACAATCGCTTGCATACTACATACAATCATGCATACAGCCACAGAACCACGCACCTAGAAGGAATCATACCATCTGCAGTTATTCGCTCCTGCCCAAACTTACATACTCACATACACATATCCAATTGTACACACCCACAACCACACACATGAGCAGTTACATGGACATGATCTCTCTCTCTCACTCTCTCTCTCTCTCTCTCACACACACACACACACACACACACACACAGAGAGAGAGAGAGAGAGAGAGAGAGAGAGAGAGAGAGAGAGCACATGCACACCAATGGTCATAAGGGTGCAGGCAGGTGAGAGCCTAGCAGACAGTGCAAGTGCTCAGAATCTTTTGGAGTTGAGCTCCTAACTCCGGTCAGCTCTCCTGCAGCTCTTGCTGAGCCCAGGCAGTCAGAGCAGCAGAGAGAGAAGAAACTTCCAAGTCACAGCATCAAACAAGCCCAAGACTGGGTGTCGCAGTGAGTCCTGGGGCTGGGGGGGCAGGGAACCCTGGAAGGAACTGGCTCGCACCAATGCAGGTCTTCTGGTCTTCATCCAACTCATAACCATGAGGGCAGGTGCACAGCGGCCCTGTGCTAGTGTGACTGCAACCGTGTGAGCAGCCGCCATTGCCAGCCTCGCAACTGTTCACAATCTCCATCTCGATCCCTGTGATGACATCACACAGTTGGGATATAGCACATGGTTCGGCACTCCCTAACCAGCCCCTGGGGACCCACACCCAGAGCTGCCCAACTGAAACTGACTTTAGGGTCTCCAGGATCCTCGTCAGTGCCCCAAACACCCCCAGTCCACTGCTCACTGCCTACTCACGGTAGCACTGCCGGCCATCAGCACCGAGCTCATAGCCTGCGTGGCACACACACTTGAAGGATCCTTGAGTGTTGAGGCAGCCATGAGCACACTGGGCCAGCCCTGTGGCACATTCATCCACATCTGAAAGGGAAAGACAGAGAAAGGCTGTTAGATGTGGTGACCTCTCGCCTGTACAAATAAAGCCCGTCTGGGGGTCAGAGAATGGAGCTTGCCACCGGCTAACCATAGAGGTCTGGAGGTCTGCACAGACAGAGAGGAAGTGAGAGGTAGCTGGGCAGAAACAGGATATAAGCATGGAGAAACAGGAAATGGCTCTCTTGTCCGCTGAGACGCTAAGGAGGTTAAGGTGTGCTGTGGCTTGCTCCTTCTCTCTGATCTCTCAGCATATCTGACTCCCGCCTTTTATTACCCAGACCAATTAAGAACTCCATTTACTGTTAGAGGCTCCCTGCAGTGGGGAAAGTGGTGGGGGCCCCATATCCCTGGGCATATTAATAGCTTCCTGGCTTAGACAGCTTAGTGTAGATCTTACTGCCCCACACCTGCCAGGCACACCCTGGCAGGTGCCTGGGGGTGAAGTTGACACAAGTTGTGTCTCATGTCGAGCCCAGAGGGGGGTCTTTTCTTTTGCACCAGTAATGACTTCCTAGTGTAGATGGGTATGTAGTTGTCCACCTCCCCTATCCTGTAGGCACCTGGCCACCTGACATGGCATCTTAGGAGGCTAACCACTGCCTCTCTGATGGTCCTAGGAGCACCATACTCACTCTGAAGTCACTGGGCAAAGGACAGACTTCCCCTAATGCTGCCCATCTCAGACTTACTATCTACAGAGACGTTGGGACAGCACACAGCTAGGGGTGCAGTGAAGCACAAATTTGGCCTCCCAATACAACAGCAACCAGAAGGATGAAGGAATGGATTCTGGAAACTAGTGCTAAACTGTAGCCTACAACTAATGAAGCATTTAACACCACTTGCCCTGAGAAAGCCCAGCACTGATTCATTGGGACATTTCCTGGGGTTTATCAGTGACCGCCTTTCTTCCCCTTCCTTACCTCTCCTGGGTCCTAAGGATCAGGTGTCAGTTGGGCACTACAGGATGTTAAAGACATCCTGAGTTCCCTCCCTTCTGCAGAAACATGACTGGGTTGTAGACAGCTCATGTTGGGTCTTCCCCACCCCCGCCCGATAGGGAGAGGAGACTCAGTATCAGCCAAGGTCACATGGAGGAGACCCATCCAGAAGGGTACCTCAGGGATGTTGGGGCTTGGCAAAGCATCCTACCTTCACAGGCCTTGCGGTCCGCAGCAAGCTGGTAACCTGTGTGGCAGCCACAGTGGGCAAGGCCCCGGAGTGCCTGGCATATGTGCATACAGCCACCATTGCCATCTGCACAGGGGCTTCTCCCTGCACACCAGAGCCAGAGGGATGGAAGCAAAGAGAAGAGATGGAGAAGGCAACTCTGGCAGATGCAGGATTCCTCCTCAGGACGGGAACCCCTCTCTGCTCCAGCCTGTGCCATGGTCCCCCAATTGTGGGTGGCTCTGAGTTCCCCTAAGAAGACTCCATAGCCAAGGCTGGGCTCCTATAGCTCTATCAGATAACCAGAGTCAGTGCCCTACCGATGCCCATGACTTGCGAGTGTCACGGTTCTCCAAGAATGTGTATACAGTGGCAGAAAGCAAGGCCTAGCTAGAAGAGGGACCTCCAGCAAGGAGGTGGCCAACCCAGGTGAGCTCCTGCTGTGAGCCTTGCCTGTTCCCGCAGAGCTTTCACTTTGAGATAAGGTGTTGAAACTGGAGAGGGGATGGGGGCATGGCTAGGGGCCCCAAACCCTTCTCCCCAGCCCTCTGACCCAAGGACCCCATGTGATCATCCAACCTATGATCCCCCAGGGCCTGGTGCTCACACTTTTGATTCCCTCAGCTTTGTGAAGGCTCACCTTCATATCCCCCAGCCCCATGGCTCCAGCTCTGCAATCCCCTCTATCCCATGACCTTCCCAGCCCTGTGACCCCCCCTCAGCTCCATAACACCCCCAGCTCTGTAACCTGCTCAGCCCTGTGTCCCCCAGTACTGTGGCCCCACCACCACCCTGAGAGCCCATGCCTTTCCACCCACATGGCCGGCCTCGAACCCCCCACATCAACACTCGCTTCCTACTCTGCTGGGGGGGGTCCCAGCACCTGCTCTCTCTGTCCCCACTTCCACATCTGGGGGAAGGGGCTCTGATCCTGCCCCCCCCTTTAGCAAAGTCTTTTCCTCCTATGTAAGCAGCCTAAAGTCCTACACACTGGCCTGACTACCTTCTCTGCACAAACCCCAGATAGACAACTAGGGGAGAAGGTACTAGCTCCATCCTGAACTTCCTACCCGTGGGCCATACCGTCCAACAGTGCTCACCATCCCTGCACCTCAGGCCCACAGCAGCCCAGGTCTCCCTCCACCCACCAGGTTATCACCGCTTCGAGCTCTTCTGGACCCTTCACTCTCCCAGCTCCACAATACTTACGCACACAGCGCCTGCCATCCTCCTGCAGCTGGTACTGAGGCTGGCACTGGCAGCGGTGCTGGGTCACTGTGAGCTGGATGCACAGATGCTGGCAGCCACCATTTCCCAGGGTGCAAGAGCTGATGGCTGAGGACATGAGGAGCTTCAGTCAGGCCAAGTGGGCAGGACCTCCTCACTCTCACTTGAGCAAGCCAGGTAACGACCCACACGAGCCCTCACTACCCTCTCCCTTGCTCTCAGTTCGCAGCTTGACTTTACTCTCTTTGCAGCCACCAACAGGGTCCACAGTACAGCCATGGACATCTCTCTGAACCCTCTAAGCCCAGCCCACACAGGGGTTGAGTACATGGGAGATCAGTCCACCTTGACAGAGGGACATGCAACACCAGGAGACTGTTGAGAAGCAGCAGGCTAGGAGACATGGTGAGATCCACCCTACAACCTTGGTCCTCAGGCCAGGTCAGAAGGCCACCTATGATTGCCCACCTCAGCCCACAGGCCTGGCCACCCATTTCCTGGGGGCAATCAGAGAAAATTCTTTCTACCCCGGGCCAGGCCACACCTCACACCCTATCAGAGTGTTCACTCTTCCCAGCAACCATCAATCCTCAGAGAGACGGTGTCCCCAAGGACAGCACCCTGCCCTTCCTGGCTGGACTGCTGCCAGGCATAGAAGAGAGATTCTGGCTGGCTTGGTGGGTGCTTGTGTACTCTATGGATGAAATCGGTCGTACCCTCAGCTGGACTGTGTAGACAGGGAGGACACTTTGCATGGCAGGGCACGCAGGATGGACACTGAGCTTCCACCAGCAGTGGCAGCCAGCTCCCGGCATGGATTTGGTTACAATCTGAGTCTCTGGCAATGGCCTTGTGGTTAAAGGAAGTTAGCCCTGAATTCTGGAGGAAAGCCGCAAGAATGCTGCCTCTGGCCGGGGAGGCAAGACTGTCTGCCTGCAGGCTTGTGCTCAGAGCTGTGTCAGCAAACCTGAGACTCATTACTAAAGCACTTTGGGGCCAGGCTGTACCCTAAGGTGCTGCCTGGGATGTGGGGACACTGTCAACTTTAAGCAGTACTGTTCGTGGCCCGGTTTGGAGAAATGGTTAATTACTGCCTAGGAATGGGGGCTTGGCACCACTGAGGATGGCACTACAGCGCCCAGGGGGCTGGCAAGCAGTGGCATTTGCCACTTGAGCTGCCTCAGGGCACCAAGAAGGCTGGGCTTCCTTCAAAACAAGATTGCTTAAAGGCCACAACGCTCAGGAAACAGATCTCTCCCCACGTGAAGCACAGTCAGGGGGGCACGTGGAGGTCCCTTTCTCTGGGGCAAAGCCAACCATGGGGAGGCAGTGACCAATCTCCTAGCCACCCAGGGGCCCCTGGATGGGCACCAAGTGGGGGAGCTACAGCAAGCTCCTACAGAACTGAGGTAAGTTCGCCAAACTGAGGCCCTCCCCCACCCTGCTCTGACCCCTAAATTGGAAAGAAGCCATGCTAACCCCAGGCCTGGCTGGCCTCACCTGAGTCAGTCATCCAGCGTCCAGCCACCAGCCCTCCTTCCAGAGGCATCTGGGCGCCCCTGCACATGGCCTCAGCTGGCCTCACATTCCTGGGGGCTCTGTTTACTTGCACTCACCACACCAACTGCGTCCCTCAGGACATGTAATAGGAACCAGAAGCCCATCTGGCGGGACCAGGCAGGCACAGAGGGGCAACAGTGTCTCAATATCCCCGCAGGAAGCACCATCAACCAGGAGGTATAGGTATTTCATCTCTAATGTGGTCATGGACAAAGAAGCTGGGATGGGCCCATGAATGGGCTGACATAGAAGACCTGGAATTCCAGCGCAGCTTCACACCCTGGGAACTATTGCTGTCCTTTGCTCCACAGTACTGCGGCTTCACAGATGCTCCCAAGCTGTGCACACCAGGGAGCCAGGCCAGCATCACCCAGCACACCCTTTGTGATTCCCGGAAAACTAAGCCAGGCAGATTGTCCTTTCCCTGTGCCAGGCTGCACAGCTCCAGGACTGGCCAGGGTCTATGTGCCTGGGCCTCAGGGGCTGGTGGAAATATCTCCAGGCCCCTCAAGTTACTGAGGCCCAGCTGTAGGACAGACGCTCTGGGGACCTCTGCCAGGGCCAGGGCCAGGGGCTCACATTTGGTTATGGTTCTTGAAATCAGGCAGAAGGTCAGACATGAGCAAAGCTGAGTGACCTCTAGAGCAGAGGTCAGGACTGGCCTCCCTGCAGGCAGTACACACTCACAAGCAAATCCGTCAGCCAGGGGTGGCAACACACTTGAAATCACAGTACTGAGTATATAGGCAGGAAGGCTGGGAACCCCAGGCCAGTCTAGGCAAAGGGCTGGATCCGTCTGTCTCTAAAACACACCCCATTTTCCCATTCATCCCACACTCGGCAGGGTCTGTGATCTGTGTCTAATCTTGCAGGCCCCAATAGTCCTGCCCCATAGCTCATTCTACAATCCCCAAGCTCTCACATAGGTCCCTGACCACTTCCAGATCAGACACAAGTGACTAGTTGGGTGGCACTCTATATTAGAGCCTTAATGTTTGTGTGTGTTCCTGCACCCTTCCCCACAACTCATACGCCGAAGCCCTCTGATAGGACAATCTTCAGACTTTTATATCTTAATTAAGGTTGAAAGTGGTCATACAGATGGAGCTCTGATCTCATCAGGGACCAGAAAGGCTGGCACCTTGCTCTTGGACTTGCAACTATGTGAAAAACAAAACCCTGTTGTTTAAGCCCATGCAGTGTTTTGTCAGGGCAGCCAACACCAAACAGTTGGCAAATCCAAGAGTTTGCAATTCCAACATAGCTGAGCTGTGACTCCACTCACAACCAGCAGGAGGCACACTACTTAGGGGGGATGGGGTGTGAGGTGCAAAGCTCAGAGGAAGGAATGGGTTTTGTAGAGGAAGAAAAACATTTCCTACAAGACAGAGGGCTACTTTGTGCCAACCTGTACAACATTCTTGGATGTATGATATCCCCCAACAAATAGTCCAGTCTCAGGAGGCAGCACCTGCACTACAGTAACAAACTCAGGTCTTAAGCCAAGGCCTCAGGGTTTACAACATCAGCAGGATGAGTGCCATGCAGTTGGCAGCATGTGGGGTGGGGGATGGGACATGCACACTGGATCTTGGGGTGGCTCTAGGCTCCAGCCTCCAGTCCATAAACTCATCACTATGGACTTAGTCAAGAACGAGGTCTACCTGCAATCAGCAAGCCAAGCCCAACAGCTGCTTTAATGCAGCCCCCATACCAGCAAGGTGTTTGAGGCTAGCTGTGGGGTGGTGTCACAGAGTTATAGTTGTTGTCCTTAAGCTGTTGTGGCTTCTGGGTGCTGAGAGCTCCCACCATGTATGGTCAGTGGCCAGAGCAGTCTGTCTAGGAAGCTTTTTGACAAGGCAAGGGCAGATGGCAGTACAGAAGAGACTCATCACACCACACATACATCCATACATGCATACATACACCATCCATGCCTACAATATACATTATATACATATAATACATACATCATGCATACATGCATACACACATACATCATACATATGTAATACATACATCATACATCATACATGCACATGTGTGCAACTTCTAGGCTCACAGTTCACACCTTGTTCGCACCACACCCACAACCCTGGGCAGTTTTCTACTGCCCAGCCTTAGCTCCCAGCTGCATCCTCAAGAGGTGCCACAAGAACTGCCGGGCTTCCATCCACCAGAGTGTTTGCCAAAGTGTCTGATGGGTTGCTTAGAAGGCAGATATGTCCTGTACGGAGGACTACTCTGTCACAAAACCAATACTGGCCGTGGAGACACTCACCAGCTCTGTCCCCTGTGACACGGCATATCCCTGCATGCCCGGTGTGACTGCCTAACCATACTGGCTGGGTTCTGTACCCAGCTCAGGGTTTGTACCCTCTTTCCAGGCAGCTCTGGGTTGGGATGAGATGCCTGGTACGAGCCACTGAACCTAGTGGGTACCCTTGCTCCATCTCAGCCTGCTCCCCCAAACGCCAAGTGGAGGCAGTCCCTGCCCTGTGGAGAGCCCAGGGTGTGATCACGACAGGAAGGAACTAACCACAGCAGCTGCTCCCTTCCCACCTCTCCCACTGGCTCCACTCGGGCCAGGCTTCCTCAGGCTTCCTCAGGCTGGGAAGCTGACCCCTTGTGCAACTGTAACCCCTGCCAGGTTTTGGAAGGACTGGGAAACATGGGCAGACCTGCATCTGTGGCTCCATGGGGATGAGTTTTGCAGAAGAGCCTGGCAGTTTGCACATTTGAGCTGCCTGTGGCTTTGGCCCCAGACCCAGGATGCTGCCAGCAGCAGACTCCAGGTCCCAAACAGACCTCCTTGGGGCTTCTCCTCCAGGAAGGAGCCTTGGGGGCAGACTGGGGCTTGTAAAGCCCTTTACTATCCTGATGCCTGGGGAGGGAAGGCTGAACCAAGGCCACAGATAAACAGGCAGGGATAGGCCAAGGGCAGGGCTGGGCAGCCTTCCTCCAGTCATGCGAACACTAGCATCCACATGACTCTGGTGGTGGAACCACCACAGGTGTGTGCTGGCAGCAGAGGGTATCCATCCTGAACCAACAGGTGTGAAATGAAGAAAAGAGAGGCCACCTGTGCCACGGGGCCAAGCCAGTGACAACCATGGTCCCTCAGACTGGTCCATTTGTCCTTCAACCCAGAGGACTAAGAGAAACAGCCATATACAAGGTCATTGTCCAGGACATACTAAAAGCTACTGGACAGGCACATGCCACTCAGAGCACCACAACCACGGGGAGGAGCCCCCCCCCCTTGCTGTGTTATGACACCCTGGGGCTATTCCATTCTGGAGCTCTGCAAAATGTCACGGGAAAGTAAGAATGACACCCTGGACCCTCAGCCAAACCACCACACTGGGCAGGCCCTACTTTCCATGGCCGGGAAAAGGAGGAACTGGCTCTGGCCCAAGCCCAGAAAGCTACAACAGCCTCAGGCCTGACTGCCCTAACCCCCCCTTCCCCCCCCCCCCCCGCCGCCGCCGCCATTACCACCTCAGAAATGAAACAGAGAAGAGAGCACCCCAGGAGAGGGCAACTCAAGCCATGGGTGGGGCTCTTTTGTTCCTGTTTGAGTGGCAGCCAGGACAGGGGACAATGTTGTTACTATAGTGGGTTGATGGCAAAGTCCTTCTTAAAATACCCATTTTTAAGAGCAGGGGAATGTCCAGTGGTTAAAAACAGTGGCTGCTCTGCAGAGGACCTGGATTTGGTTGCCAGCATCTGCATGGTAGTGCACAGCCATCTGTTAACTCCAGGTCCAGGGGACCCAACCCCTCCTCTTCTGATCTTGACAGGCACCAGGCATATACATAGTGTACACACATACATACAGGCAAACAAATACGCACATAAAATAAAAACAAAATTTAAAACAAGAGTGGAAGTGGAGATCTTTCTGTGTTTTGTTACTATGCTTAGACCATTTGGAGCAGAGTGTGGTGGCATACACCTATAATCCTGATGCTTGGGAGGTAGAGGCTGGAGGAGTTCAAGGAGCCAGCTCTGGTTACAGAGAGAGAGAGAGAGAGAGAGAGAGAGAGAGAGAGAGAGAGAGAGAGAGAATCAGTGTCAGAATGTATACATTCGCTATCCTGGTTGACCTGGCCTTGGAGAGGACTATGTGGCATGGCTGGTTTTGGGTCCTCAATAGAGCCCAGGACAAAGATTACCACCCTGACTCCCTCAGGCAACCACCTCAGCCCCAACCAGAGCTGCTCAGCTACCTCCATCCCAGGCCATCATCTCAGGCCAATTAGCCAAGGCAGTTCCCTCAGCAACTGGACGAGGCATGGGACACCCAGGAAATCCTGAAGGAAGCTCCCAGGAAGTCCTATCATTACTTTGGAACCTTCTCAGGCCCCACAGGGAAATCAGCATCCGGCAGACCCAGGCTCCTTGTAGAAACTCCCTAGGAACTATGGACACACAAAATAATCCATCACCCACAGCCAGATGGGTGGAACACAGAGAGACGACTGAGAATGGAGGATGAGTAGGGACCATATCCCCAGGGAATGCTAGGAAATGTGTCACAGACACAGCACAGGAACTGAGATAATGCTCAGGGGTCCCCAGAACACCACCAGACACTTACAGGGAGATCAAGGTGTCTCTAAGGCAGAGTTCATCAGAGAAGGGAAGTCACAGCGCCTAGAGGAGCCAATGTGGAGAGTTTGCAGGCCATTATTCTATTGTCCCCAGACACAGCCCAGCAGGAAGCTGTGATCTCATGAAACTTCAGTGTAAATCCCTTGTTGAAAGTTACAGTAAAAAGAGATGGGGGGGGGGGAGCATCTGAGGCCACTGCTCCACATCCAACCAATGTCCACCAAGTCAACCGTCAGGTGGGAGGGGTCAGGAGCCCTGAGAACCCACCCACCACTTAAACAGTGACTCTTGGGGACAGTCACGGGGCATTGCAAATGACCCACAATAAATATATGTCATGAGTCCATCCCTCTGGGGCCCCACAGGTGCAGAATCTAGCATGTGTGTCTCCAGCATAGCAATGGGTGGTGTGGGCACAGGACCAGGGCAGGGTAAAGGGATATCCTTCCTGGGCTTCCTGAAACCAGCAGCTCAAGGCTCCTCTGAACAGTACCACTGGTCACTCTGGGTCTAAGAAGCATCTCTGTTCTCTGACAGTTAATGGTGCATCCCATCCTGGCCCACTTTTTTCAGGACATCTCAGTAAGAGCCACTATCAACGGAGACAGAAGAGGAAATGAGTGTCCACGTCCTGGAGCCAGCAGCAAGAGTGGTCACCCCTCACACCAATCTCCAGTGTCACCCCTCTTTAAGGAGCATCCTGTCTGACAAGGGTGCCCGAGACGAAAGAGCCCAAGCCACAGGCAAAAGGGCCAGCAGGCAGTCGCTGGGCTCCGCTATCGTCGCTACCCTGAAACACATGGCAACATTCCTGCATCTGCTTCTACTTCTCACTCGGGCAGCTGCTGGCTCCTGCAGCGGACAGAGGCTGGGACATGTGTGTACCGAGTGCAACCCCCCAGGGCTGGCACAGTGCCAGCCATATAGCAGCCAAGACCGGGTTGCTCAGAACTGGCCCAAGCTGCCTGGATCTCCAAAGTAGAAAGCAGGGTGCCTTCCCCCAAGAACAGCATAAAAACAGAGGGAGGGATCAACCATGTCTCCAGGGTGCACCAGAGGGTTTGCGTTCTCAGGAGCCCACTAAACCCTTCCCTCATAGCAGAAATGCTATAGATAGCCAGGGGCCAGGGGCCAGGGGCCCGCTTTCTGGTTGCCCCTCACCGCTGTTGCAGCTTGATCCTCAGGCTTCCAGAGAGGCCCTGCTCTGCAGACCAAGAAATACTTTCTGTTGACAGGGCCAAGGCTCAGCCTGCCTCCCTACCACCCAAGAGCAACCCGAGAGTTCTCCACCCCACGTCTTGGTGGCAGCCCAGCCAGGCCTGGGTCCCTGTTGATTGATCAGTCCCTGAAGATGGTCTCAATCTCAACAAGACTCAGCATAGTTGCAGAGCATACACAGTCTGGGGACGCAGGGCCCTGGGTGAGCAGATACCTTGGATGTACTTTTTTTACCCATCCAAACCTCAGCCTCCTGACCAGAGGCGGGAAGCAGTACCACCCTGCAGGGTGTGCTCAGGACTCCCACCAGCCATGCTCCAAAGTGGGGAGCTGCATAGTCCAATGCTATCCCACTCATCCTCCCTTTGGCCCCTTCCCCAGACCTGAGTACATTCTGAAGAGTGAGGTTCAATCAGAGCTCGGAGCCCCAGGTAGGTGATACTTACCTAGGCAGGTCCTGCCATCCGTGTGGAGCCGGAAGCCGGGTTTGCACTCACAGAGGTAAGAGCCAGGGGTATTCACACACCTGTGCTGGCAACCACCGTTGTGCGCACGACACTCGTCCACATCTAGATAGAGAGAGTAGAGTTTTCAGCTAGGCACACACCAGGCCAGGCCCATTGCACTGAACAGATGGAGCATAAATTCAGTATCTTGTCAGACCATCTCAACCCCAGACAGAGGCAGTGCGCATCCTCCATGGCTGGCATGCCCAATGGGAAGAGCTACTCAGCATGGGCCACTGGCTTCTTCCTATCAGGTGCACACAACCCGAAGGGTAGGACCAGTCCAGAGGTCCAGAAGGAGACAGTGAGGACCCCTGAAGGGAGCTTCAGGCTGAAGTTTGGACTCAAGGTATGGACAGAGGTGCCCCTCTCTCTGTCTGTTCGCATCACAGCAGCCTTGTTTCGGTTTCTTAGTGCTCCCTAAGACCTGTCTGCTGAGAGTGTGATCCTCATTCTATGATGCTCCTTCCAGGACTGTTGTCTGGATTTTATATGGTGAGTGCCACCAGATACCTCTGGGCAACAATGGGGATGTGGTGAAGAGCCAATAGACTGACTGGCAAGGGACTCACCTGGAGCCACAAGAGGGTGTCCTGCTCCGTGTACCTGTCACAAGAGGCAGGAGATAAGGCCACAAGAAAAGCCTGGCCATGTTGAGGGTTTCAGGCCCCATGTTAGAGGAGTTGGGCGACAACATCCATCTCCTGGGATTAGGGTCAATATCTCATCTCAAATTCCTGGAAGGTCACAGAGGCACACACAGCGCAGCTGAGGTATGTGCCAGGGACTTTCTCTGCCAGTTGGTCTGTAAAACCCTATCGAGACAGTCTGGGCATTCCTGGGCACTGCCCCTGACTCCCAACACTGTGGGTACAGTGAACAGGCTATAAAAGCAGTGGACTCTGAGCCACTCTCAGCACCTCAGCAAGGGGCTCTCAATCCTCCCAGGCCGGTCTGAGAGGAGGGGTAAGTCTGCACAGGGCTGCATGCTCCTCAGAAGCCCAGGAGCCCTGCTGACCACAAAGACTCTCAAGCAGAAGGCAGTCTGTGAAGGACTCCCAGGCACAAGACAGTTGTTTCTCAAAAGGGCCCCTCTGCTAGCCCTCCGTACACAGGTGTGGCAGCATGGTCTCTGATTGCACATACCTGCCAGCTCATCACAGTCCTTTTAGACAGGGACAGTCACTCTAGTCTCCCTTTGTATGTAACCAACTCCCTACAAGGGTTCCAGATCACTCCTGTGACCGGCCTTCTATTGTGGGAGTTTATAACGGAGCATGAGCTGGAGCACTGCAGCACCACTGTGGCTCTCAGCGTCCCCCAGCACTGCCATCTCTAGAGCCAGCATCTGGACACAGAGATCCATCCCTGGGTGAAGGATCAGTCCCAACACACCCCCGTAGCCCTGACAGCCAGGCCTCTTCTGAACCAAGACAAACCCCTTTTATAGAAATAACTGGCCAGGCAAAAACAAAAAACTGTGACCTAAGCCCTGCTTGCTTCATCACAAGGTGGGCCACATGGCGGCAGCACCGAGCTGTTCTCAAACAGCTTGGAGGACCTCTGAGGTGCTGAGCCTACAAGTAGAGCTTTGGCCAGGACCTGAGGAGCCTCAGACTCAGCAGTCCTTAAAGTCAGCATGGTAGGCTAGATAATGTCCCTAAAGATGTTTGCATCCTCATCCCCGTGACAAAGTGAAAACAGAGGACAGGATCAAGCAAAGGACGTTGACTTGGGAAGAATCCTGGATTATCTGGACAAACACAAGGCCACCACAAAGCCTTATGGTGGAACAGGAGGGTCAGAGAGAGCAAGCTGGGGTGGGGGTGGGGCGCTAAGACCTCTCACTTCAGCACTGTGAGTCCAGGCCTCTGTGCACTGGGAAAGAGAGGACACAGGTTCTCCCAGGTTTGTTCCGTACTTACATCTCAATTCTAGCCTTTTTAGGACTCCCACCTCCACAACCATCAGGCAACCAGTCTGGTTTTGCTGTTGTTTGACATAGGGTCTCATATAGACAAGGCCAGCCTCAAACTCATGATGTAGCCAAGGATAGCCCTGAACTTCTAAATCCCCTGAGTGCTGGAATTACATACACACGCTGCTACATATGCCACTGTTTTTAATACAGTGCTGGGAATGGGGTCCATGACTTTGTGCATGTCAGGCAAACACTCCACCAACTGAGTTACACACCCAGCCTGTGTCTGTATTGTGTTAGGGCAACGAGTGGAGACTGATCTACTCAAGTGGTCATGAGGAAAAATCAAAACAGCACAGACAGATCTGTTGTGTGACTCGGGTCACATGAGCTGCTGCCCCATCAGCATGCAGCTCAGCCTGGTCTTCTACCCAGAAGCACCTGCTGGGGTAACCTGCATGGGGAGGCTCACAAGAGCTATCTGTGCCCTGGCATGCTCAGAGCCTAGGTTCCCTGGAATTTCTCATCCCAGTGGCCTGCACCCCAGGACTTTGCTGCTGGAGTCACACTGGGCCTGCAGTGGGAACATGCAGAGATGCTCCAAAGAGCAGGGATGGCTGAGATGCATCTGTAGCAAAGACACCCTCCTGCTATCCCAATAAGAAAAGGTCAGAGAAGAGCATGCCCGCCAAGATGACCTGAGAGTCAGAATGAAACCTGCTTGTTCAAGGGGCTATGTCTGGTAGCAGGCAAACCCACTGTGTACTGAATCCCCAAGAGTACCACGGAAGGGCCATCCAGCCGGGGGAACTGAAAAAGCCGTTTTAAGTAGTTCTGCCTCCATCTGCTGTGGCCAGTGACTGGGGACTTGGCAGCCTCATGGCAGGATCAGCAACACATGGTAACACTGCTCACTGTGCCAGCCTAAGCTGAGTTAGCTTGTAAGGACCTGCTAAGCTGAGGCTGGTGGTGCCATCAGGAGGGACCAGCAGCCCCAATCCGGTCCCACCCCACTAGTTCCTGGCCCAACAACACACAACAGGCAAGGCTAGCCAGCCACCAAATGCTGCCTCTGTGGAAACCACCTTAGAGCTTTCTCAAGCTTCACCATGGCTTCTAGGAAACACAGAGACCTCTGGGACCTTGCCAGCAAGCCCACTCTGCCAGGCACCAAATTACAGTCTCCTGTTGCCACATGCAAGACACCAGGTTCTCACTCTTGAAAATCATAATCTACTAGTCTCTCTTCTCCCGCTGCCCTCCCCTACCCTGTAAAAGCCTCAGAGCAAGCACTAGGTTCCATGTCCTCCAAAGCCTGGGCATGCCCAGCTGAGACCTTCTGATGCTATACAGGCTCTCAAGTGCCAT
>NC_048595.1:2069212-2089212 GCF_003668045.3 Cricetulus griseus
ACAGGACTTTGGGGTCTGGATGCTGTTTGGAAAATGCCTTCCCAATGCAAACCCGCTGTGGCTCTGCCTATGGAATGTCTGTGTCAGCAACAGGGACCACTCCCACCTCCAGCCAGCCCAGCTCTCTCCCCAAGCAAGCAGCCACTAGTTTCCTCTGTCCTGATTCCCCCCCCCCAATACCACAGTGACTCCCCCAAATACCATTACTTCCTTCAGAGCCAGGAGGCCCTCTGACTCTAGGCACTGGGGTAGAATTGACATCTCCCAGGGCCACCAAGAGCTAAGAAAGTAGAGTGGGGGACTCCCCCCTCCCCCGGCCCTGGGCTCCTGCTCTGAGGGTCTATCTCCTAGCATCATTCTTGGATATCCTCTCCATGAATCCTTTACTAAGGCTTGGGTATCAAACACCTAAGTACATATTACTGGGACCCAAAGAAATGAGCAGTACCCAGGCCACCCCGGCTGAATATAGAGTGGCACTGGATGAGGTATGGTGGTACAGAAGCATAATGTCTGAGGGTGTGGGGTCTACTTAACACCTGGTCCAGGTTCCTAGGACTTCAGAGATGACTCCAAAGAGATGACATCCCCACCCTGCCCATGTTCCCACCTGGCAATATCCCATTGGGCCAGCCCTGGATGGAACTGCTTGTGTAGACCTGGTGAAGGCAATAACCGACTCCACAGCAGGCAGGGGAGGGGTATAAAGGAAAGGAGGAGGCAGTGACCTTTAGAGACAGTACTGAGATCTAAATCTGGGGTCCTAAGCTACCCCATGGTGGGGAGAGGTGTATGGTAAAATAGGCAATGATGTCCACAGGCATCTTCACACTCCCACTGTGCTTGGCCAGTCCAGGCATGTCCCAGATGGACCTTAAGAGAGGTGAAGGGAAGGTCTTCCAGGTCCAGCAAAGGGGCAGACAGAGCAGCTGCATCTCCAGCTACAGGGAGAAAGGTCAGACAGAGGCTCGAGATGGTTACCTTTGTCAACACGACCCAGAATCCGCTGGGATAAGTCTCTGTAAAGGACCGTCTGTGTAGACTGGCCTATGGGGACATCAGGAGGACTGCCTTCATTGAGTCAGTCAAAGGCGGCAGACTCAGCCTGGTGTAGGAGGCACCATTTCCTAAACAGCAGGACCTGAACTGTATGAGTGAAGAAACAGTTGAGACAAGCTTGTATGTATGTATGTATGTATGCATGCATGCATCATTTCTCTCTGCCCTTGACTGTGGATGTGTTGGAATCAGCGATCTGAAGCTCTGCCACTAGGACTGCAACCTGGAATTGTGAGTTAAAATAAATCCTTTCCCCCAAGTTTGCTTTGTTGTTTTGTTTGTTTGTTTTTGTTTTCCAAGACAAGGTGTCTCTGTGTAACAGCTCTGGCTGTCCTAAAACTTGCTCCATAGACCAGGCTGGCCTGATACTCACAGAGATCCACATCCCTCTCTCTGCCTTGGGATCGATCATTCTTGGATACCCTTTAATCCTAGAATTAAAGACATGCACCACTACTGTCCAGCCAAATATGCTTTTCATCAGGGTATTTTGTCAAAGCAACAGAAATAAACCAGAACAGGGATGGAACCTGCATGGGAAAGAGGAACTCAGCCTCTAAGCAAAGAACCCCACCTGCTCTTACCTTCCCAGTCAGAAGATCCACCTCCTGACTGTTTCTGACCCTTCACCCCCAGAGGAGGTCAGTCTGCAGTCTGCAGCCAAATATAGACTTCCCTACAGAGCCCAGACTCCACAGTATTCCTCCCAAGCCCTCTCCTACTGTGCTGTGTGGAGGTTATTTCAGGAGCAGAATGTACCAGGGCCCCCGCCTGGCCTCAGAGCTCATAGGGTCTTGGCTGTGCCTCCTGGAATCATTCTGAGTGAGGCTTCTGGTAAACCCATTACCGGTCTCTGCTCCTCACCCAAGCCGAGGAAGGAGAATGAATCCAGCTGCCTTTCCTGCCTGCAGCCATTCCTGGCATGGCCAGGTGGAAATAAGAGAGGCCCCTATCCTTGCAGATGGAGGGCCTCCTGGGGGAGCAGTTTTGACTCATGGCCTCTTCTAGAGGCTGTACATCCCAGGGAACACTCCAACTCTGAGGCACTAGGGCTGTGTACCACCCAAAGCACCTGAGACCCCAATGCCAGAATAATGCCAGTGAGGCACCACAAAGTCCAGACCTAAGGCCATGCAAGGACCTCAGACCATGTGCACACAGTGTGTGTCATCAGTTTCTCAGTGGCTGGCTGTTGTTGGGTCCTCTCTCCTTATGGTTACATGAGACCACAGGGCATGATTGACACCCTGTTAAGGACACATTCATACCTTAGGGGAGGTCAGTCATCTCCCTGGACCCATGGACACCTGAGTCTCACATTGCACTCAGAGGAGAAGGGACAAATTGACATCAGTGACCAGGGAAGCTTCCTGGGTTGAGGTAGGCCTGACCTGGCCTTTGGAAGTGACATTTTTAGGAATACAAGATTAGCTTGTCAGAGCATATGAGCAGGTAGGTGCAAAGTTGCTAGGCAAGGAGGAAGAAGAGGCCTGGCTACCAGTCAGTGAAGTTGGGAGTGTCTGGATCCCAGAGCATGGCTCACAGGAGGACAGAAGGCACCAGCAGACTGTGGGAGCATCAACAGGACGCCTACCTGTCACCTCCATGGCCCAACAGCCCCTATGGTCACTCCTCCCTCCACCTGCCGGATGCCAAGGCAAAGGTTGGCAGCCAACTTCTGCAGGACACCCGCAGGAGGTCCCAGATACTGCTGGCCCCACCCCAATACCCACAGGTATCTAACTGTTGTCATGCCTAAGGCCACTGGAATACATGGTACCCAGACTCTAAGAAACAGTCTGCATTGGTGTAAGAGTCCATCAGTGATCTCTGACTCACCAAGGTTTCCCCTGCTCTCAGCATATATATATCCTGTGCCCTCAGACCCCTACACTGGCCCTAAGGGGTACATGGGTCCCCTCATAGCAGCCAATCACAGACCTTTCCCTTGTTCCTGCTGCCCCCCAAACTGACTGTCCAGAATTGTAAAGGGTTCTCGGATGGAACTCTGGGGTCTGAAGATTCAATGGAGTTAGGAGTCTAGCTGCCCAGCGGGGTCTAAAGTAGGGGTAGTGAACGAATTGTGTGTGTGCCTTGGAGGGTGATCTGGGCTTAGACTCACTTCTCAGGATGCCTTGGGGAAGAGACAGAGTGAGGCCGGGAAAGTATCACATGAGGCCCTGGCTGGGTGGCAGGTGCAGCCATGATTCAAACCAAATGCACTGAGAGAAACAGGGCTGGAGGCATGGCTGCACAGGAACAATCAGGAGGCCATGGGACAAGCAGAGATTGCTCCAGCGGGGGAATGCAGGCAGAGGACCAAAGTGGAGGAGAGACACTGCTGAGGCTGGGTAGAGATTCACCTGTCCCACCCCACCCCGCCCTCACCACCCTGGAGCTGGCCACCAGGTCCAGGCCCTGCCACCAGGCCATCTGCCATCTGCTAACCAGGAAAGGCCTGACGGATGCACTTTCAGGAGACATAAAGGAAATGAGTTGTTCTAGGTCATACAAGACATGACCCTCTTTATGGTACCTCAGCATCCCTATCCACCAATTGTTGGTCTACTCAGGGAAGCGACCTAGACCACTAGGGAGTAAAGCTATAAAGTCCAGCTGAGGTACCAGGAGGACACAAGAGAAGGGCTGCCTGGTGCTTCCCTTTCCCCAGCCCAGAAGGCCCCCTAGTTCAGTGCAGAAGCTTCCAGAATCAGGGCAAGATCTTTCCTACATCACCTGATGGTCATTTTCTCAACCCAGAGACTTGTCTTCCCCTGGGATACTAGCTAGAATTCCTAGAACACTTTGGGGCCCACCATTCTACTGTTTACTTCCTTTCCATAGGCTTAGCTGGGCAATGCAGCTTCATTGGTTTACTTATTATCTGTTTGCTTGTTTATTCATTGGGAGGCATTCTCTACAGCCCCAAGATGGCCTCAAAAGTAGAAGAGGGTGGCCTTGAACTTCTGATCCCCCTGCATCCTCTCCCAAGTCTAAGACTGTAGGTTTAAGCCACCATGAAATTCGTGCAGCCCTGGGGATTGAACCCAAGGCTTTGGGTATATTAGGCAAGTGCACTAACACAGCCCCAGCCCCAGCCCCAGGGCTGAGGGACCCCCAGTCATGCTGTTCTACATCAGCAATCAGGGACTCAGACCTAGGCCTTCATGACTCTCATGCCCAGCTCTTTCCTGCAGGTCTGCCTGAGCCCACGGTACTTCTGCCAAGAAGAGGGCTGTTGGTGTTTACCAGAGGCTACACCTGCCTATCCTGGGGTGTCCTCCGGAGACCTGCCCTGGTGCTCTTGACTTTGGGAAGGTGGGACAAACCTCCGTGTTGTTGCCATTGCACCAGCAATGTATTGACCATGAAGGCTGTTACTTTCCTGCCTTGGCTTCAACCAAAAGTCTACCTGCCAGTTTGCTCACTAGGGGAATAAGTGTGTGCCAGCAATGGGAAATTAGAACTTTCAACGCTCAGCACCTCTGAGGGAGGAAGGCCTTGGCCATGGACGTCTCTGGAAATCCTGCCACTGGCCTGGAAGGATCGCATTTGTAGTTGGGTTTCCTTGCCATATCCAGAGGACACTGGACTGGGAAAGCCCCAGTTCTGGCCCTGGCAGAAAGACTATGAGTCTATGACCCAGGATCCAGGTGCATGCCTAGCTCTAGGGCCCACAGGTGTGTGTGGCCACATCCTGAAGCTCTCACTGCTAAACTAAGTGTGTCATTTGGTACAGGATCAACAGCAGGAACTCACTGAACAGAGAGTGAGCCAGGACAGAAGCTGGCAGAAATGGCATCCAGTGAGGCCCTTTTCCTCATAGATGGCACTCGGGTCTTCCTTAGAGGATGGCTGGAGCCACAGGCTCACCTTAAGTTTTCTTACAACCACCTCCCTTTGTGTTGCCACATTGCAGATTAAACTGACCATCCAAGTTCACAGAGGACATCCATAGACACAAATGCCAGCTACATGCCGGGTACTGCTGACCAGACCAACAGACCTCCCCCATGTCCCAAAGGCCCTGACAGAATGGAGAGGGTTCAGAGGGAGCAGAAGCCATGCAAGCATCTGAGGATGGTGAAAGATTCAGGCATTATGCTGGCCTGGCCCTGTTACCTGGCAGAACCCACTCAGGCAGTACCCTGGTCAGCCCAGGGTTCCATGGGAACTAAGTCTGTGCGCAGGTGTAAAGGACCCCTTTAAAGACAGACCCCTGCCCACTTACTCTCTTCTTCTCTTGCTTACTCATTCCTCTTACCTTCCTGCCCCCCTCTCCCACCTATAATAAACTATGGTTAATGTATCTCTCGGTCTCACGTCTCATACTGCACATATATTTTTAAACTTAAACAAGATCACAACAGACTCCAGGACCCTGTGGGTCTCCTGAGGCAGCTTTGAACTTTACCAATCCTGGCATCACCATCCCTGCTTGGGATTCTTGCAGCCACTGCTACCCCTGTGTGTCCTCTAGCCCAGCACTTTAACGGTGTGTGAGGCTTGGGAGGTGTCCCTTGCATGTCTGTCTCCTTGAGGATGATGACATGGTGTCCACAAAGGACTGGAGCCCATAGGCTTCTCAGGACCAGCCGTAACAATCCCAGCTCTACCTTTAAATCCCTACAGCCAAGGGGAAGAGACGGGCCTGGGTCAGCAGTGGCCCAGCGCTGCCCCACGTGGTACCTGTGAGTGCCAAGAGCATAGCGGGCATCTTAGTGACTGTTCTTCCTGTCCACTGAGGCCAGGCTACCCCAAGGAGTACAAAATCCACAGGCACTAAAGACTTTGGGGAGACTCCATAGAAATGCGGCTTCCCTTCACTGCATAGCAAGAGGGTCTGCGAAGACTCTACCGTAAACGGGGTGCAGACAATACGGCCACCTCGGGTGCCAGGCACAAGAACAGGGATCTAAAGTAGCACCACTGGCCCTCCCTGTGGACAAGTACAGCTGGCCTGGGTCAGCTGCTGTCAGTTCTTTCCTAATCAGAACTGCAACTCAAATTCACTTCCCACGTTCCTTCCTCTCCCTAGGGACAGAGAGGACCTGGCAGGGCTCTCAGGCAACAAGGCTGCATTGGTGGGTGTGACAGAGATGGGACTGGAGTCACTGTGACAGCTGACAGTGGGTGAGACCGACTTCTTGGGAACCCTGGTTTGGGGGAGCCTCCTTGGGGACAATGACGTAGTGTCCGTGAAGGCTTCTCATGAACATTCCATGGTGATCCCAGTTTACCCTTAAACCCCTACAGCTGAGGGGGAGAGAAGGGACTGAGATAGCAGGCCAAGCCTCCTGAAGGAAGAGTGGTCCATTTCCCCAGAGAAAGCTCCGCCCAGCCCCTGTCCTGGGCACCAGGGGTCACTCCCTTTCTCAGTCTCCTCCTTTATCTCCTGGCAGGAGTGGATTCAGCTGGGGCTTCTCTTGCAAAGCCCTACCCTGCATAGCAGGGCAGGCCTGTAGACCTGAATCAGGAAGGGATCCCAAGCCTCACCTCCCCACGGCTGCCCCCACCCCCACCCCGTGCCATGAGAAGCCCTGGCCACCGCCTGACAGCACTAACTTCTCAAAATAAGGTAACTCCCCCTGGTTCAACATCACAAGAGCCTTCAGGCCATTTGCTCAGTTTAATGTAAGGACTGGACCTATCTTATAGATGGGGACGTTTAAGGAATGAATTCCACCAGGTAATGGTGGCACACCCTTTAGTCCCAGCATTGAATTCCACCAGGTAATGGTGGCACACCCTTTAGTCCCAGCATTGAATTCCACCAGGTAATGGTGGCACACCCTTTAGTCCCAGCATTTGGGAGGCAGAAGCAGGAGGAGAACTCTCAGGGAGGAGTTCTAGGACAGCCAGGGCTGTCTGAAAAAAAAAAAAAAAAGAAAGAAAAAAGAAATGAACTCCAAGCCAGAGGGCAGCCAAGGCAGGAAGCAAGGGAAGGGAAACTATGGCTTTGGAGCTTGCCTGAACTTGCCAGAAGCCCCAGGCCTGATATAGGACCTGCCCCCATCCATCAGGACCCAGGAAAAAGGAAGACAGGGGAGGTGATGGTCCAGGACAAAAGCTCTCCGTCCACGCTCTGCCTCTAACGCTGGCCTGGGGACCAGCAGTCTGCTAGAATGATGCAGGCCTCAGCCTCCAACCATTTCCTCTGAGTCCTCTAATGACTCAGGAGCTGAGAATCCTATCCATCCTCTTTATTGCTCAGACACACACCTTAGTGGGGGCCTAAGTCCAAGCTCCACCCTCATGACATCAAAGGCGAGCCCTGGAATGACTTTGCTATGGACACTTAGTGGAAGCAGAGATGAGTTCAGGGCCCTGGAAGGTACAGAAAGGAGCTTTGTTGGGGATGAGAAAGATGATTCAGTCAGTTTGCCTCCTCAGCGTCAAGGCCAGGTGTGGTGGCATGTACCTCTCATAGTCCCAGATCTGGAAAGGGGGAGACTGTGGGACGCCTGGGGCTTAGTGACTGCTGGCCTACTTGGTGAGTTCCAGACCAATGAGAGACCCTGTCTCAAAAAAGAAGGTGGGAGCATCTAAGGAACACCACGGGATCTCTCTCCCTCTCTCTCTCTCTCTCTCTCTCTCTCTCTCTCTCTCACACACACACACACACCACACATGAGAGTACGCACACACACATACACGCAAGCACATACACAAACATGCACACATGCATACACACACTAAACAAATAAAATGGGTATCACCAAGGAGCCTGACAGGCCTTTCACACACGGGCCTGGGCCTACCTATTCAGGGCTTGTCCAGAGCAGAGGCCAGTTCCCACCCAGCATGGCATAAGCAGTGGCTAATGTTGCTCTGGTTACCCCAGTCCAGCTGAATGGACTCAGCCCTGGCCCCAGCAGAGCCTTCCAAAACATGACATACGCCAGCCTGGACCAGGTCTCGGGGCCGAGGCCAAGACACCTCCGGCCAGACTCCCATGCCAGTACTCAGTTTTACAGCAACTATTCATCACTCACAGCGGTTTCTGGGCTCACCCCACCATCAACTCTGCACACACCTCCCCGTGTGAGCAAGCAAGGCCGTCCTTCTCTCCTGGGATGTCTTCATTTCCTACAGCCTGTGCTCACACACGCAGGCAGCCTGCGCCCCACGAGCTATGCTGCCTCACTTACTTGCCAGAGGAGGCTGGGCTGGCAGGGAACACAGAGAACACAGCAGGCTCCTGGCTCTCAGCTGAGGCCCCTTGGCCATGAGGTGACTTAGAACTCTAATCATCTCAAACTTGCAGAGCTGGGGCATGAACCCCATGGAGTGCGGGTGGCGGGGGGGGGGGGGGCAGGGAAGAGACAGGAAAGAGAGAAAAGACCAGTGCAGCTGGAATGCAAGGTCTTAGGCCAACCCATCGTCTGCCATCTGGTCATGTCCCTGCCTCTACCCACCTCTGCCAGAAAGAAGGCAAGGACCTGGTCTATCCTTAGGGACCCCAAACAGAGACTCCAATGTCTCTTAAAGGAACAGAAGCAGGTTTGGAGGCACAGGCCTGCAACCCCAGATACTCAGGAGGCTGAGGTAGGAAGATCTCAAGTTCTAGGCCTGCCTGGGCCACAGAGTGAGATCCAAAAGAGCCTGGGAAATTTAGTCAGACCCTGTCTCAAAGAGGGCTCAGGGTATAGCTTAGTGGTAGAGTGCTTGCCCAGCATAAGCAAGGCCCAAGTCCAGCAGCATCCAAGGATGGCCAGCTTTGGCCTTGGGTCATCACCCTCTCTGCCTTCTTTCTACCTCATACCTAGGGCACATAAGTAGAGGCTGGCCTGGTTGGCTTGCTGGCACTGAGCTAAGTTCCCAAAAGTTCATGTCCCACTTGGATGGGCATCAATGCAACTTGACACCTGTTCCAGGGCACACACCACTACAAATGCCAGCTTCTGGGAGGAGGAAGAGGAGGATGGGAGCACCCCCTCCCCAAAACATACCCAGACTGGACAGATGTAAACAGGATGAAGGTAGTAATTCTTTCTCTAGGGCTCTGCAGGTCTTTGGGGGTCATTCTTCCATCATGGCTTAACACATACCTGCCTGGAACCCCATGGTAGAGTTTCCACCCCACTCTCCTAGGCTGTAAGAACTATGGGGTTCACAGAGGCAAGGTCTGTGACCCATTGCATCACCACCAAAGCAACTAACCAAAATCTAGAGCAGGATGGCTAGACAGAGAGAACCCTGGGTGGCACCATTTCATCCTGCTGAAATCTTTGGCCCACAGTCTGATGTCCATGTCAGGGACTTGTGGGGAGTCTTCATGGCTGTGCTGGGCCTTCCCTACAGGCTCCAAAGGGACCCTATGCCTGGCGCATTACGGCCTACCCCGAAGACAGAGGGCACTCTGGGTATCTACCCTTGTGTAAGAGCTGCCGGATAGGTACAGATGCCAGCACGAGTGACTGCTCGATCACACCAGGCAGTGGCCAGCCATATGGATGACTGCCATACACTCCAGAAGGACAACCAGAGCAGAGGAGTGCTGGGATCTTCCCTGCCCAGCAGAGCCCTTGGCCTGGCGTTCTGTACACCACTGAAGAGTGGGGATTTCCAGACTCCCAGTCGGGTAAGGTGACACTCTGGGGGCAGTGGACAACCACCTCAGGCCAGCCCCATCTACGAAGCCATGGGGCTGGGGAGCCGATTCCCTCTTGGGAGAGGAAGAAACAGCCATGGAAAGGGTGCTGCAGGGCAGGTGGCACTTGGGGGAGGGGACAACCAGCACTTGATTAGATGAACTGGCTCACAGCAAGCTGTCCAGGGCCAGGTCTGAACCATGTCCTTCAGTTTGCTTCTTAAACCAGCTTAGCGAGCACGCCCTCCTTTCAGAAGGAGATGCCCCAGGCTTACAGTGATGAAGGAGGCTCTCTAGGCTCTGTGACTGACGGGGACCAGTCAGTCTCCCTAGGACGCATCTATAGGTCACAGTGGGGGACTCTGGACCACTGAAGGTCTTGCACACTTATGTATAGCCATGTCACAGAGATACAAGAACGGGGTGGGGCAAGCTGCTCCCTAGAATTGACTTATGAAGCCAGCTCAAATCATGAGCCATCTCTAACGCTGGTGCCAACCCAAGCCCAGAATCTTTGCTGGCAAGAAGTCCTGGGTGGAGCACCAAGTGAACCTGCAAGCAGAGATCTCAGCTGAGGGCACCATCAGGGATTTACTGCACAGGCATGGGGACACAGGGTTAGTCATTAACCCTGGTCTGCACTGCCCTCCTGGGACACTAGACCTTCAGCCCCAAACCCATGTTTCCCTTTAGGCTAGACACATGGAGGTACAGGCCTAGGACTGCCACACAGATGGGGCATAACCCTAGTCACAGCAATATTCCCACCCCCTCCAACCTCCTGCTGGCCATAAGAACAAGTTAGGAAGGAGAGCATGGGAATCCGTTCTTCTAGAATGTCTCACACAGAGTGGATACCCCATCTCAGTGCCTCTCCCCACCCCAAGTCCAGCAGGCTAGGCCCCCACTTGTGGGCAGATGGTTCACAGATGGGTAGTTGGATGGCTGGATACAGTGTGACACTTAACTGAGGACATTCTAGGGCAAAAGATGACAGTGACCGTCTGATACAGAGAGCAGAGACAGGCTGTTGACCCCGACCTAGAACCCTGACCACTGATGGCCCCAAACACTCCAAGAGACTCAGCTGTTCAAACCAGCCCCGGGTTCAGATGTCAGGGCAGCCAGAGAATGAGGGGCTGGGGACAGCAGGGCCTCCTCCACCCTTCTGCCTCCCCCTCTGTCCTCCTCCCCTCTCTGTTCCCTGTGTCTCCCCAGGATTGCCTTTTGTCTGGTCTTGATTTTGCTGGCAGCCTACCAGCACTGTGCTGGGGCGGAGCTACAGATCTGGCAAGTTGCTTCCAGCCCCAAGCCTCTGACAGTCCTTGACAGGCGAGGTTCCTATCAGTGTCGCCTGGCATCCACAGGGATGTGGCCCCTCCTCCATGGGGGACTTAGCACCTAGTACTAAGCTTGGGCTTGCCCCTGGCTTCCACCACCCCTCCCCAGAGCAGAGCAACAGACAGGTCCTACCTTGGCAGGTTTTGCCATCACCCTGCAGCTGGTAGCCCGGTGGACAGCCGCAGTAAAAACCACCCACGGTGTTGCAGCAAGGGCCTTCACAGCCCCCGTTGGCATTGGCACACTCGTCTACATCTGTGGCAAGAAAGGCAGATAAGCATTTAGCCGTGGAAACTCAGCATCCCCAAGGGGTAGGGGGTGTTAGCTGAGAGGACAGGCTCCAAAAAAGGGACCCAATAAACAGACCAAGAGCCACACTGCCATCCTCCTGTCTTCTCCCTAGCATCCACTGCAACGGGTCTACGGGACGCTACCTGAGCATCTCGTCTGAAGAGGATCTGACCTTTAGGAGCAGCTGTCACCAGTGGTGTCAGCCTCAGAGCACCCTGTGTGCTCTGGTGGACCACCTGTGTGGCGTCAGGCTTCCCAAAGAAACCAGCCTCCCTTTGCTCTGAAGCTAGGGGACCCCCCTCTCCACAGCTGCCAGGACCTTGCCAATGGACTCAACACCCTGGTCCCACGATGACAGCTCTGGTCTCCCTTTATGCCCCTATGGTCAGATGGAGCTGTGTCAGGTTAGGGAAGGCAATGAGCACAGAGCCAAGTGGCAGGATCCATACCACAGGTCCTGAGCCTGCGACTCCTTTTTCTCTGCCAGCTCTCACGAGTACAGAGCACGGGCAGCTACTCTGAGTAGGCCCGTGGCCAGCTGAGATGAGGACTCCTGTCTGGGTTCAGTCTTACCCAGGAGCAATAGCGCTTCAACTGCCACGCAATCTGGCTAGCCTGGGACGGAAGGGACCAGGGCTCTGAGGGGGTGCGGGGTGTTAGAACACCTCACAAGTGGGCTCTGAGGGGGTGCGGGGGTGTTAGAACACCTCACAAGTGTTCTGCTTTTCTTGCCACATCATGTGTAGGGTCAGTTTCTAGTGTCTCTGTCCACCCACCTGGTCAGACTGCTTCAGTTAAGTCCAGGGAGGCTCCTTCAGTGTCCCCACAACCACTAACCCACAAAGGCTGAGGCTCTTCCCCCTGTAGGCTCGGGGCAAGGGTACCCCAACATGCCACAGGCACTGTGATGATAAACTATTTATGATTTATTAAAGCTTGCCTGAGGATTCAGAAAGCAAAGTCAGCCACAAGCCATAGAAGCCGGGCACACACCTTTCATCCCAGCAGCCAGAAGCTAGGAAGTGGTGGAACACACCCTTAATCCTAGGACTCAGAATCAAGAGGTAGACGGATCTCTGTGAGTCAAGGCCACCCAAATCTACTCAAGAGTGAATCAGTCTAAAAGAGAATTATAGCTCACACCTTTTAACCCCAACATTAGGGAAGTATATAAGACAGAAGCAAGGTCTCAGGGAGGCGTTCCTTCTCCAGCCACGCTGAGAAAAGGGTACAGTCTGAGGCTTGGTGTGAGCTCGTGGAGACAGGACCAGCCCATCCAGACTGAGGTAGAGGTAAGAAGCTAGTGGCCAGTTGCTTTGCTTTTCTGATCTTCAGCTTGAAGCTTGAACCCCAATATCAGTCTCTGGGCCTTTTTTTAATTTGTGTCACAGGCACACATGGATAAGCCTTTACCTGCCATATGCAGTTGCTGGGAGGGAGAAGTCAAACCTTGCCCAGTTACTACCTAGTAGACAGAACCAGGTGTAGGCACTCAGGTCTGAGCTGACCCGATGCACGCCCAGTGACCCTGGTATCTCTTCACATCCCCTCAGGAGGGCCTTTAGAAAAACCTCCCACCTCTAAGCTAAGGCCTCAGAGATACCCGCAGGCCCATGAGAATAGTGGTGGCCAAAGGACACTGGCCAGCTGCCTCTGGAATCTTGGAATGTAGCCACCAGCCCTGCAAAGTCTACAGTGGGAATTTCCTAGGAATTCCTGGGGAGTTACACAGAGTCTCAGCAGAGGTCATGGCTGGGGTGCTTAGGGTCCCCTGTCTGCTGGCCTGACGAGACAGCAACGAAGCCAGGCAGGCGGGCCAGGATATGAGACACGACACAGCTTCTAGGCCTGTCCTGTCGTATAGACCACTGTGTGGGAAGCTGGAGAGGAGGCCAGTGGGGACTCACAGGTCAGGGTCACGCACCAAGGTTCTCTCATAGTACTGTATGGGCTCTGGGTCCAGGTTAGTGACCCTCACAAGACCAGACGCTTGGTCAAATGGGCACCAGGGTGAGAATGTCCATGGCAGCTCAGAGCCTCAAGGGGCATGTCTACAGGAGAAACCCTGAGCTTGGCACAACAATGAGGGTCACAGTGCCTGGTACCCCAGATAGACACTTGCTGCCCTGTCATCATAGCAGGCCCCTATCCCGGGAACCCCTGAGTCACTCCCTTCACTGCTGGGCTAGCCTGAGCCCTGCTCTCAGTCCACACAGCCCTCACCATCTGCCCTGGGGGATCATGCGCAACTGTGTATGTAATCCTCAGAGAAGATCTGATCGGCTACCCATCTCAGGGCTCCTCTGTCTCCAGCCCATGGGGGCCACGGAAAACAGCAAACACTACATAAATTCCACACATAAGAACTCCAGGACTGAAGCCAGAACATTCACCCCTAATTTCCCTCCCAGGCTCTAACAATCTTTGTTACAACCAGGAAGCAGGACAGCGGGGCAGTGTGGGCAGGTCCCCCAGCCGAGCACCCTGCTATGCACATAGCCAGGGCCAGTTGGCCATCTGGGAAGTGATGGAGGCATGTCAGAGGCGGGGATGGCTAAGGAAGGTTCCCCCCAATGCTACATTTCAAGTTCTTAGTAAACTGCTCAGTAGCGGGCCCCATCACACATGTGTAAACTGCTCCATCCCTGCATGCCCTTTGAGGTCTGCCCTGCCCTCCACAGCACTTGTGACTGTGTCCTGGTTATCGGAAGTGCTGGCTGCAAACACAGGATCTTCCATGCTTTGGGAAGGAGCTTTCATGAAACCCTCTCAAATCAATATGGCTGGGAGGCTGTGACATTGGCATGCAGGCACACGCGGTGACCTACATCAAGAACCCTCCTGGCTGAATCCACTGGAGGCAGGCCTCGCTCCTAGCACAGAGGGCCACCAAGTAGCTTGCAGTCTTGGCATCTTGGCAGATATTGATTCTGATGGCTAAGGATTGTCATTTCAAAACAATATATGCAACCCTCACATTCCTTTAAAAAAAAAAAAAAAAAAAAAAAAAAAAAACCTGGACCTTGGCCCCCTTGGAATCCACTCACGGCTCAACAGAATGTCCCTACAGTTCCCCCCACTCCTGACGGCTCACTAAGACACCTCCACAGCTCACTAGGGCAACCCCATGGTCCACTAGATGTCCCCGAAATGGTTCACTAGGACACCCCCAGGGAAAACCTTCATATCCCTCTTTGCATCGCTCTGCTGTCCCCATGCCAGTGTCAGTCCTCAGAGCAGCCCTACGGGTTCCCAGGTTGTGAGAAGTGAAAGGAGCCAGTCCCAGGGGCAACACACAACTGTGCCATACTATTAGCACGGGACAGGTCACAACACACAAAACACAAGCTGGTGCTGCATGCAAGCCACCACTGAGGACAGGGCCCTCCACCAAGGTGACAAAAAGCACTGGAGGGTGAGAGGCGATGGTCTCACAGCACCAGGAACGTGACAGGCGCCACTGGAACCTGAGCCCAAAGGGTTGATTCTCATAACGTGAAGTCCACCTCCGTTTAAACAGAAAAGGGAATGTTCTTCACACTAGGTGTGCCCCATTGCTTCTGGGCCCCAGGACAGTGACCACACGCAGATGAGCACCAAGCCACTAAGACACCTCAGCATCTCGGTGCTCAGCCTGACAAGGCTGGCACACCCTCACCTGTGTATCCATCAGGGTAAGACGCTAAGGGGCACGTCAGTGGGGCTCTCAGATCGACTGCCAGCCAGGACCTCAGGAGTGACACAGTTTGCAGCATTGTCACACACAGCAGCTCCATCAAGCAAAGCCCAAGGATGTGGCAGCCACCTCTCAGATTCAGTACTGCCAGACCTGGGCAAAGCCCCCAATACGGTGAGATGCTGTGGGGATTCTAGAGGGGCCCACTGCAGAGGACAGAGCTTAGTTCTAGGAAGCACAGACAAACAGCCAAGGCTGTCTGACCCTGGGGGACACACTGCATGCTTGGCCCACTTGACCGTCATTAATCATCTAGAATGGAGGCTGCTGGAAGTGACAGGGCCATAAGGAGGGCCAGGAGGAGGTGTGATGTGAGGGAGACTCCCCTCCCCCTGGAGAAGCGATCCTAGCAAAAACACTAACAACAGTACAGGACCAGGCACTGCGTTGGTCTGCATCTACACGTCCCTCAGGCCCCTATGGCAGCTGCCTGATAGATGGACCTCTGGCAAGTCAGTTTGGAATCCTCCCCCAGGGATGTCTGTCTGTCTCCAGGATCCCCAGCCTTCCTCTCCTCCTGTCAAGGATGGCTTCAACCTGTCGTTCCAGCCCAGAGGGGCCTTCAGCAAACAGCCCACCAAGGAAGGACAGGACACTGCGGCCTCTCCTTACACCACACATACCCCCACCGCAACCCCACAGGGTGAAGGCAACCTTCACATGATATCCTGTACAGGAGACCATGAGAGGCACTGGAAAGGGGCAGAGGCCAGGACTGGGGACAAGGGGGGGCTGTGTCTCACTGCCCCACTGGGAGAAGCAGCTGTCTGGAGAGAGTCCCTGCCATGGTCATTATCTGGAAACTGGTACTTATGAGCTACCCCACTCCACACTAGATGTGAATCCCAAGGGCCAAGTGCTGGGGCAGTAACAAGCCCCCAGTCTGCACTGGGCTGCAAGCTGTGGCCATCACCATCAGGTTACGACTCAGGAACCTCCCTCTGCATCGGTGGTACGGTAACTCCGTCCTTGGCACCCCACTTCACCATTGGGGACACAGCCTGATTAGCACCCTGCCCCCAGCCATATCAGGATGAAACATGAATCCAAGCCTGGCCACAATGGTGCCTATGATCCTGGCATCATCTGCCCCTACCCCAGGCAGCTGTCTTCTCCAAGCTCTAGGTTCTGCGGAGAAAACTAGTGACCAGGACCCAGAGGGCTGTGAGGACATGATAGCATTAAAGCATCTGGGGCTGGGACCAGAACTGCAATGTGACTAGGGTCTGTCTAGACTAGAGCCCAGGAAGAGCAGGGGAACCTGAAAAGAAGACCTAGGAGATGCCCAAGAAAATAGGAGCCACAGTGTGGGGGGAGTAGCATGATGGACAGGCAGCCGCACAGCTGGAGGCAATATCCAACAATCCCCCACCCATGGGGCTATGTCCCTCAAGGCTCAGCCAGTGGATGGCCCCCAGGCCCATCCTCCTCACAGCTCAGGCTTGGCCCAAGGACTGGTGCCCAGCCAGCCCTAAGGACTAGCAGCAGGGCCCACCTAACTGGGCTGAAGGACACAGGAGGACCCACCTGCCTCCTGCTGGACTCCCAAGGCCTTGAGACTAGGGTCACCAGCCCTCTCACCTAGAGCAAGAGACTTATAGAGCCTATGGGACCTTCCTGAAGGACCTAGACCGGCCCTTGGCTACTCTCACTAGACCACAGCTGATGACCTGGTGACCTCAAAACTGAGCTCTGGGGATATCAATCCTAGAAATCTCCAGGAGGAGCAGAAAAAGGGAGGCCTCAGCCCAAGGATGCACCCCCAACTACCACACCACACACACACACACACACACACACACACACACACACCACACCACACACACCACACACGCACACACACAAGCCTATGAAGAAGAGCTTCCCAGATCAAGAGGCACTGCTGTGCAGAACATGGGTATAATGGAGACAGCCAGGGCCTCAACCACGGGCCTGTGGGGACGGTTCTACCTGATCATGTCTACCCTCAGGCTGCCTGTCAGGAGCCAGGATTTATGAGGCCAAGAATCCCCTCTTCCTATAGCCAGCCAGGTGTCACCCAGACAGGCCGAGGCTGCTCCCTGAGTCTCAGCCAAGAGCTGATGCAAACCAGCTGGCCTACAGTCAGCCACCCCCAGCCCCAGAGGAAAGGCGAGGGGCTGCAGGTTCAAGGGGCTTCAGAAAGAACCTGAGCCTGGGGGGTCTGGAGAGACACCTCCCCTGGGGGGGCAGCCCCTCATTTTGCTGTGCCAGACTGAGAGACAATCCCAGGGACATCCCTTCAGCCAGCAACACTCCAGGAGACTCTGATCTGGGCAAGTTGCACTGGCTGGGCCTCTTTTCTACCTCCCCAGGAATGTTCCTCCCTAGGAATGTTCCCCTTCAGAGCCCGGACGGGCCCCTCCTTACCCCAGGGGCAGTGGGACAATTGGGAACCTCTGTGTAAGCTTGCTCTGCAGGGCCAACATGCCCGCTCAGCTCTCCAGGCTGAACAAGCTCCGGGGTGTTGTTTGGGTGAGGGTGTTGCTTGCTTAGGTGGAGCTGAGCACCCACGTGCCCCCGCACCTCTCCCCAGGAAGCCGCCATGCCTCCCCTTCCTGTGCACCCTGCCAAATGCCGTGGCAGGTGTCTGGCCTCAGGGACATGGAAGCAGATCTTTTTTAGGAAGACAGTGGGGATCTATGCCAGCCTTGAAGATACGGGAAATGACAATGACAGTGACTGCGTGGTTAGCAGTGATGTTCAGCCAGTGACAAGAAAGGCTGCTCTCAGTGGTAGCCATCTGTGGAAGGTAAGAGAGCAGGGGTGAGGCAGGGTCTGGGGAGTTAGCCCAGCCAGATTGGAGGAGATGTGCAAGGTCACGGGAGCCTGGCAACCGTTGTCAGGCAGAGCTGAGACGGCCTACAGCCCGGACTGGACCAGGGGTTGGTAATGACCTGGGGTCAGATGGGGGCTTCAAGGTTTCCTGGAGTTAGAGGGGTAGTCCCCGTCACTATTGCCTCAAAGCGCCACCAACCAGGGCTCCAGAAGTGGCTCAGTTTTTAAGAGCACTGGCTAGTCTTGCAGAGTTTGGGTCTCAGCACCCACATGGTCTATAACTCCAGTTACAGGGAATCAATCCAACACCCTCTTCTGTCCTCCACAGGCACCAAGCACACACACATATATGCAGGCAAAGCACTCATATAAATAAAATTAATTTTTTTCCAGAATACCACTAACCAGGTAGCACAAAGTGACTTTGTTCTCTCTGAGCTCTAACGGTCAATGAGCCCATACTCCATTACTGAGCCAAGTCAGGGCATGGGCCAGGGAGTCTTATACTTCCTCCAGAATCTCAGGCGCACACACACACACACACACACACACACACACACACACACACACACACACACACCACTCCAACCTCTGCCTCCTAGGACACATTCACTTCTTCACCGTGCCTAGTTTCCATTCTTCCAAAGAGGACCCTTGTAATGGTACACAGGACCCTTGGGGAATCATGGCCAACCTCTCCCTATGAAGACTGTAAAATCGATCACATCTTCCAAACCTCTGTCCTAAAGCCAGGGGCTCTGAGATCAGCTAGGGATATTGGATTCCAGTTCACTGGCTGGGGGGCTGCTGATCCATACCCCTTGGCTTGCTCATGCTTCCTCAGAGTACAGATAGGATAGGCAGAACCCCAAGCTCTGCTGAGCCTTTCCTACCTACTTCCCTTAAAGCAGGACCAAATACCACTTCTCAGAACTACAGCCAAGGCTCAGCAATGGGACATTCATTCACCCAGGTCCATTCAAAAGAGATCACCCACCCATTTGGGTAGCCACCAAGCCACCCCTCGGAATGTCCCCAAGCTGCTCCCAGTATCTGTAGGATACTGGGGTTTCCTGGAGCCAAGGCCAACTGCCTGTACCCACATGAAGGTCAGAGCTGGGCAGGACTCACAGTCCTGGACACCCGAACACCCACACGTGCCAGCACGTCACATTTGATGGTGCTTTGGTGGATGCTCAGAAGCTGGGCAGGGGGTCCTGTGGGCAAGAGTTCTGAGCTGGCTTCACCTCCACGCTGTGGGAGGACTGTGGTGACCCTCAGACCTCTGTGGTCCCTTCCTTCTCGCACCCTAGATGCAGAAGCATACAATGAGAAGACCTAGACGGACCACTCGAGTAAATCTTCACAGACCAAATTCAGGAGCCACCACAACCCCAGGGTCCTCCCTAACCCAGGCCCAAGACGGTCAGAATCAAGACTTTGGTTATCATACTGGCTATAGGAGGACCTGGGAACTGTGGGAGGCCCCAAGAGCTGAGTCTCTTAGGAAAGATGGTGCAACCCCCACAGGGCAGACTAGAACCTTCTCAGGACACTGGCTCTCAGGCCAGACACCTGCTGTGACCACAACTCTCCCTGGGGTCACAGTCAAGGCTACGCTGCATGACTCTAAGGGGAGTTATCTGCAGGGTGGCTTGACCTGGGCAGGATGAACCCATCTGTCAAGAAGACAGCTGTCATACAAGTGTGTACTCACGCTGTTCACAGGACTCAAAAAGTGTCCCCTATCTCCACCTGGCGAACAGTTTGGCCCATCCACTCCAGGTCTGCAATTGGTACACTAGACCTACAACCCTAGAACCAGACCAGAGCCTTAGCCACACAAGGTCAGACCCAACCTGTCACTGGGTGACCTAGCCACAGACAGATTTGAGCTTTATCTACAGGCTAAGAGCCCATGCTCTGATTTTCCAATTCTGGCTGAGGAGGGGTCAGAGTATCCCATCCCATACAACCAAGAGACCTATGTAAGGCCCATAACCTTGACCCAAAGGGACCCCTGAACTCCCTGGAGGCAGGAAATGTCATTCTGGTTTTATGAAGCACACACAATAACTGCTATATCCAAGAATTCACAGGGTGGAACTCAGAGTTCTGCTACGCCCCCCCCCCAGGGCTGGAGCACACACAGGGGTGGGGGAAGTTCCTGTAAAGCAGAGCAGC